>NC_024802.2:3594889-3894889 GCF_000309985.2 Brassica rapa
CCGAGCGCACCCGCTCACACCAAATCGAGCTTTATTTGGAGAAGAAACCACCAAGAGCCGCCACAGATTACCGGACCTACATCAAGAAAACAGAACGAGCAAGCACCACCTTGAGTCAAAGTGGACAGAGGCAGCCCTAGACCATGCCCCTGAAACAAGCAGGCTCTGAACGTGCCGCCACCGAAGGAAGAAGTCGTGGTTGACAAGGCCGACAACTCTTCACCTCGCACACGCAACCCGTAACAGACCTTCACGATTTCGAACCGAAATCAACCCCTGGAAGCCCCTGCGAGATAGACTGACCGGTCTAACAAGGAACACCTGCGGAGAACACCAAGACACGCAGAGAAACACCGCAACGCCACCGTCTGGAGAAACCGAGAAGCGCCTTCAACCAAGAGAGCCTTCTCACCCACGCCGAGAACGGAAGGTAGAGGAAGCAGAGGAAGGAGACTGATCTACTTCCGGAATCCAGATCTGACGCCAGATCGAGACTTCCACGACCACACCCGACCGAAGGAACCTCACATCCACTCCTCCTCCACGCTTCTCCAGAGTTCCGAGAGAGACAGCACCAGATCTGGAACCGCGGTGGCGCAAGCTCCCAGAACACCGAGAAAGGAAGCAAGAAGAGGGAGGGAGAGGAGAGGCGAGAAAGAAGAGAGAAGCGACGGGAGGGGGCGGACCGGAGCCGAGGAGGCCGCTGACCACCCAACGAGATCTGCAACTAGGGTTTTCTTTTTTTTTAGAGAGAGAGTAGAAGAGAGAAGGGAGAACTGTCATGATCTTCCATGTATCTTAATAATACAGAGTAACAACACCTCTCCAAGTCCAAGTATTGAACACACAAAACATGAAGTAACTGAGCATAAAACCTACAGTATACGCATCAAAGAGATTTCCGCCAATGCAAATATTTTCCATGATATTCGAAAAGAACATGGCATATATCTTTTCATTTACCATAATTAAAAACTCGACAGAACTTTTATTCCTTGAGAATGAAGTCTGTCTGCAAGATTGCGACTGCTAAAGCCGCAGAAAGAGATCGATTCATAAGAAGAAGAAAAAAAAACTTTAGTTTCCATACTTCATCTTTCGGCCTAATTACTCTGTCCATTCACATTCAAGGGTTCTTATTAGTCTCCAGAAAGGTAGTATCTCTCTTTTACCGTGTAACCACCAGAATTGGTGTATGCCTGTATGGCCATATGCAGAAATCTTCATGATTCACTGCCGGTGTCATATAAAGAATGTGGGACTTTAGTTTACATACTTCATCTGCCGATTTATTAGGCCATCATGTAATTTGGAATGACACCTAATGGAGACCGAAAGTCACAAAATCACGTTTTTCTGAAACCAAAAATCATATTTTTCATCAAAATCACAAAAATATCAAAATCAATTTTTCCGTTAAAAATTCAAATTGCAAAATAAAAAAATTTAAGCCTATAATATATACGAAATTTAGTTAACTTCCATCTTTTATAATAAAACTTAAGTTATTTATACTGGACATCTGGGTCCATAGCAGTCCAACTGGTCATGGTCTTTTGGGTATAGTCCTATTTGGACATTGTCCTATTTAGGTGTCCACCAAAATTGTCTAGCAAAAGATACTCTCATATGGACACGTCCAAATGAGCCCAACCCGCCCATTTGACATCCTTAGGCATGAACCACATAGTTAATTTAGAAAGAAATGCTGGAGATTTTTTACTTCTAAAATGCAGTTTATATAATCATATTTTTGGATGTAACATGATGGAATTTAGCTAAGACGTCAAAATAAGTTGAGAAAAAAAAACGACAAAATTATTACTTCTATTAATGTAAAAATCAATTTTGTGGTAGGAGGAGTTGCGCTACCAATTCTGAACATTGTTCTTTGATAGGAAAAAGCAGATTGAATAGAACCTTCGATAAGCAATTGGCTTCAGCTTCCAAAAATGCCATGCAACAAGCGGGACCTATATGTCTGAGCTTTCCTATGAGTATGGATTGATCTATCTCTATAATGCATCCTGAAATATTCATCACTGAAGACAAATATTTTGCCACATTAGATAAGCATGGAGTACCATGACTTGATTGGAATGGGAGTGAAAAAAGAATGTGATAGAATAAGAAATCGAGGTAGTTGAGCAGAGACTACAACACATACAACCACCATTAGGAAAACCACATGTTTATAATAGACATGATAAGATTTTGCAAAAAGGAAAAAAAAAAAGATCCCTTCAAATATGTCTTTATCAAATCTGTTTTTGATTGATGAATAGATAGTACAATCCTTGTTTGTGTATATTGGAAGAAATTAAGCTACCGTATCAATTACATTGAAGAAGAATGTCATTGGATTTTCAATAGCAATTTAATCACCCGTTTGAAAAGTAAAGCAAAGTTGAAGCCGATTATACGAATGACATTAATAACAGATATGAATGGTGGACACTAAAGTCTTGACCAAACTGATCGGGCCAGTTTATAGTCCTTACTTTTGAGATGTGTCAATACTATTTGGTACAGTTTCCTCTCGTCTATGCCACTTAGATATCTCTTGAAGCCGCAAGCAATCTACCATTGTCTAGTCTTTATGGTATTTTGGCTGGCTCTCTATATGGTCGTCAGTCTCCAAACTATTTTACCTTGAGCCAGAGAAATTTTGAGGTGGAGAGAGAACATGATAATGAGTTTTTAAGATGAGCTTGTGAGTAGTATTGTGTTGAAAATAACACTTTCAATACTTTTATCACCCATCAAAAAACAGTCCTAGCCATTTACACTAAGATCGTTTCTGAAATTAGCAATGATGGCGATAACAAACTAGGTGCCGAGTCTTGAACAGGCAACAAAGAGTCAGACAAAACACCAGCATCGTTTTGGAAAATATTGTCACACTACCACAAGTGAGATTGTAGTGAAGATCTTTGTTAGGTCTCGAGCTTTGGCTCTTGTTTGAGGGTGAAATCTGCAGCCTCCTCGTCAGCCACATCACTGTTTACAACCAACAGACCAGCCAAGATTGGGAAAAAGTTTAGTCATTAACCACATATTACCAAATTAAAGATCCGTCTACAAACCTGTCTGCTGCTTCTGATTTGGGAATCATTGTGATCTTCTTGGACGTAAAATGTTCAAGAAAATGAGACAACTTCTTTTCTTGGCATAACTCGTATAGATGGTTCAAGAACTCATTGAACTGCTTTGGCTCCTGAACACATATGTAAGAACAAATCCATGACAAGGAGTTTTAAGCACATATGTAAGAATAAATGAGACAGGAAGAGGAGATGAGACCTGTTCCAAGACGCAGCATTTACGTAAAGAGAGCAAACATTCCAATGCTTTATCACCTTCATCGGTGGTACTACTATCTTCCACCAGCTTCACTATCCGTTTTTTCATCTCACTGATTGCTTTATCAGTCCAATCATTGCCATCTCTTCGAGATATCATAGCTTCAAAATCTTGAACCGGGTTTGCATCTCCAACTGTGTCAATACTGTTCTCATTGGGATTATAAGTAATCATGCGATTGTCTTCATCATCTGAACCAGATGGCTTATCCCTTAACAATCTCTTAGAAGCCTTTCTCAACTGCAAGCAAAAGTCATGTGAAAGAATCAAGAATGATGGATAACTCATGTTACTTGCTGAAAGCTGGTGAACGAACAAACCTTTGGGTTCTCCTTCACTTCAAAACTTCCACTAAAAGAATCCATTATAGATTTATTGCTGGAAGAGAGTTCTGGATCCTGCTCCATAATCCTCTTGAAAGCTTCATTCATTGGAGGTAAAGCAGCGTCCGTGGATTTTGATTTCAACTCGAGGTATTCATAAAAGCGCTGATAACATATAATCTTTCATCAGAAGGAGTTTTGAATACAACAAACAGTCAAAAGCAGAAAAGAAATGGTTTTACCTGCAGAACTGGGTTAGGAGTAAGCTCAGGCTTTAGCACTTCCTCTTTAGGAGAAGGTGCAAGGTCAAGCATCTTAACCAAGTTATCAGCCACCGCTTGCTGTTGCTCATCAGGCTTCAACGACGCAGGAAATCTACTGAAAGAAGGAAACGGAAACTCGCGGACATCCTCGGCGAAAGGCAGCACGTTGAAGTAGAAAGAATCAGGCTGCCCAAAAAAAAAAAAGAGAGTAGTAAAATAATCATCAGCAAGATAGCTAGATTCAAGTTAATAACTTACGGTGTCATCTCGTTCAGACACATTCGGAGTGAGGACCCCAACAACTACATTCCCTTGTCCGTTTCTCCAGACACAACGTACAATTGCCACCTTGTTTGTTTGCCTCATTTCTCTTGCAAGCGCAGAGACTGCAATCACAGATTTTTCTTTGCTCGGGTCTGGAACAACTATGTTCACGTCTTTCATGTAATAATGTCTGTTGAAAACATAAATTAACAATTCTCTCAACTGAAAACAACCAAAGAGTTTACAGACAAAACCATAAATATATGTCTTACCGGAGTATGTTTGATGCATCAGTGAATCCAAGAAGCTTCATGCCCTTTTCAGTTTTGAACTTGAGTGTTTCCATCTCATCCGGTGAGATAGGAATGACATGAGGTCCATAGCGAAAGCCCTTGATCCTTTCTTCTGGAGCAAGAACTTCACTAGTCTCTGCGGTAACTTTATAATCATAATCGATCTTCACTTCGTGTTTAGCAAACTTGTCACTTGGAGGGGCCTTGTCAGAATACATTTTTAGCGTAGGAAGTCTCTCCTCAGCGACTTTCTTATAAACCCACACCTGCAATATCCAAAGTCCAAATTCAACATCTCTCAAATAATAGTTAAATAGACTAATAAGTGTTACCTTGATCTTCATTGATGCGTTAATCTCAAGATCACCTCTGAACAAAGTAACAGGAGCAACTCTCCGGGTCTTTAAGGAACCTAGCAGTGAGAGTGGACTCTCAACATACACTGTTTTCGCAATGGCGTTGGTGGAGAACAAAGTCAACAAATGATCATTCTCCTCTATTATCCTCTCATCAACATCACCGCTTGCATCAGCCCTCATAACAATGCTTTCCATCTTTATACCCTCTGCAGCCATTTTCACAGCAATGGTACTGACTTGCTCATCTTTGGTCCCTTCAAATGGATCTTTGGTAGGACAAGCTGCATTGGTGATGAGACACAACCGCTTTTTCCCTTTTTGCCCAGCACCATACATCTTTATAAGCATATCCATCCCAACAATCAAAGCATCAAGAACTGGAGCCAGTTAAAGAACCAAGTTTATAACAAAACAAAAGATTAAGCTTTTTAAACTGGGTATAGTAAGTAGGATACAGTCGCCAGCTACAGGTCCTCGAGGGAGACGCTTTACAAGATCAACCACGAGTTCATCAACAACTTTGATGTTCCTTAACACCTTAATGTTCTCATATCCACCTATGTCCCTAGCAAGCTCATTTTCGGTTTCTGCAGACAGAGATCACATGAAACAACAATCGCTAATAGTTAATAATGCTCCTCCTAGAAAGACCCAAATCAACTTAACATATGCCTCAATAACACTTGTGGATAAAAAAAGTATAGAGAGAGAGGGACCTTGAGTTCCAAAGACAACAATTCCAACTTCATCAAACTTGTTGTAAATCAACTGCAACAACACACAAAACCAAAGACAATAAAGACCCTATAACACAAACAAAAAAGAGTAATAATTTGAGAGTGAAATGAGAAAGGAATCTTATTCACCTTCTTTTGCATGAGCAAAGAACATGTCTTTTCGACATCAGGGAGTACACTATGCATGGCAGGGCCTATATCCACCAACAAAACCAAACCCTCCTGTTTCCAACAACACACACAGCTTTCGTTATTAAAACTCAAAATCACACTTTTGGAGATGATATCATCAGTTAAAAAGATAGCAATTAATTTTGATTTGACAAAGGTTTTAATGTATAAACCCAAGTTTTTTTTAAAAAAAAAAACATGAGTTGGCGAAGTAGATATTTCATGGATTGATTCTGAAGAAAGACAGACAAAATCACGATAAGGAAGAAGTAAGAATCGAGAAAAGTTCCTACCCGGTTACGCGCCATTGACAACCTACTGCTTTAAAAATGGAGGTGAAGACGACGAAGAAGAATTGAAGAAGACGACAATTTTCTTTTTCTTTTGGGTTGAAACTTTTTTTTTTTTGATCAAATTGGGTTGAAACTAAAAATGAAACTGAGTTGACTGAAAAAGGGGCGAGATATGCCCATTGGGCCGAAATATTCCACTTAAAGGCCTATAACGACTAATTTAAAGATTATAATAGTTTTGCATTGAACAACAATTTCAGATAAAAATATATTAATTTTTTTTTTCTAAATCTAAAATAACATTTCAAATCACTATTTCATCAAAATTTCAAATATATTAACTAAAAAAACTTTTGGGTGATGCAATGTAAGCTTTAAATAGATGAACAATATGCAATATGCAAGGTCGGCTAATATAGGGATCATGATCAGTTAATATAGAGAGACAAGAGGTGACCGAATTTAGATCTGTTTCTCTCCGTATTTAGATAATTAAAAGGTCTAATTTTTTTAACATATACATATTTATATAGAAAATCTAAATATTTATTAAATTTGGTTGAAAATGGACCCTAAAATATTTTACAACATATTTTGTTATCACAAAATTTATAAAGATGTTGATGATAAAAAATGTAAATATATTTTAATTTTAAATAAACATAAATATCAGGAGGTTAAAAAAAAAATTCTAGGGACCAAAATAAATGTTGAGCCGGCCTTATATGTATAATCAAAATTATTAACAGATCAGATATTACAATTTAAGCATAAACAATACGCAAACTATGTACGTACTTTAGGTTGCTGTTTTTGGTTCACTTTTGTAATATTGACAATTGTTGTCCATGTAGTACATGTCTCGAGAAAACGACTTTTAGACACATTGACTAGAGGATTTAGATGCTTAAATTTATATATAACTAGGTGTTTTGTCCGCACATGCATGCATAAAAAGTTTATAATTATTTATCTATATTATTATTGAAAAGTGAATTTGCTGATTTGTCATGCTTCCAATAATTTTAGGTTTAGTCATATTTTATGCTCAGTTATTAGTCCAAATAAATAATATTAGTGATTTAGATGATAATTTATCATTATCTTATGCATAATTAAAAAAAAATAGCTCTCCGGAAAGAAAAAGACCAAAATATCTTTTTTATTTTGAAATTTTTAATATTTATTTTTTGTTTTTTTTTTTAATTTTGAAACCCTATTCTCAAAATATCACTCATTAACTATAAACTCTAAGTATAGATTAGGGGTCCGATTGAGGGTGACTGTGAAAATTTTGACTGTTTATAAAAGTTGGCTTTTAAAATTGTGGCTTTAGAAACATTAAAAGCCATAAATTGTGACTTTAAGAAAACCAACTCACGTTATGTACAAAAACAGTCATTTTGGCTTTGAGATATTTTAGGATGACTTTAAAGACTTTAGAAAGTCTAAAGCCTGATTGGCATAAAATTAACTTTAGAGACTTTAAGATTATCTGAAAGCCTCTACAGCTTCTAAAGTCAAATCCCCAATCGAAACCTCGTTAACCCTAGAATAAAAATTTAATAAAACTTATTTTAATCATTTTTTTCACTAAAAGCTATTTTTGTGAAAAAAACTTCAAAAGTACTATCCTAGAGAATGTCTCTATTAAATATTAAATATAAGTTTATATTATATTTAAGTTAATAATATTGAACCGACTTTATTTTAATATCCTTTTTTATTATTTGAGAAGCACTATTATTAAATAACATTTATTTCATGTGTTATTATAAAAAAAATGTTATTTCTTATGTGGCAACACCAAAATCACTCTCACATCATATATTTAAAGACCCTCGTTTTACTAGATTAATTACATATCTTACCATTGATCATTAGATTTTAATTACTATGATATATTATATGCATCCTCAATATCCGATATAGAAACCGGTTCTATAGTGAACGTTCACGAAATTGATTTGTCCTATGCCCAAAAAAAATTTGATTTAGCATAGACCATGTACGAGGAGGAACTCTCCAATACCTTTATACTCCATGATTATTTTTTTTACATAAAATCAAGACAGCATGATATATTGGTCATTTGCATCATGTATACAAACCACTAAAATCAAAATGGCAATATATAATTATCATCGGTTTTTCATATTCTCAATAATATATGAGTATAACGATACAAACATTACTCTAAATTATTTTAGTGGCTTCGGGATGAATTATTAAGTCAACCATATAGTTAAACCATTATTTTGTTTATATATTTTATCATATATCAATAGAATAAATATATTAATATATTTTATTGTATATCAATTGAAATATGTTGAAATTATAAAATAGATTTTTAATAAACACCCAGCTCGGTTTAATAAACCGGTTTCGTGTCTATCAAACCAAATTGAATTGTATTCGTGAATGTATAAATATTATGGGATTCTATGAAATTCGTTTGGTGGGAAAACATTTCTGGAGTTATTGATTGTATAATTTTTTGTTGGTGTAAAATTGTTTTGAATTCAATTATTTTTCCTAAATTATGTAATTTTAAATTATAATATACATTTTGAACAAGTAAAATCCTTTAATATAATGATTTTAACTATTATTTCCTTAAATTTGGAAACACAAATAAATTTGGAATACTACCATGGAATTACATATGGCAATCATTAATGTAATATTTTTTTTCAGCGTTGATTATCAGCGATTATTACAATTACGACAAGTTTAAAATTGTAGTGGAGCGTAAGTTACGTAAAATTAAATAGTGAGATTTTGATATCATTATGGCGATTTGCTTGCAAAGCTGGTAACCGTAAACTCATGTTTCTCATTTTTTTTCTTAAATTCATAATAAATTTATATTAGTCTTTACTCACTCTTATAAATTTGATTTTTCATAAGATATACTTAATTGCACCTACCAACTACACAAACTTAAAAAAAAAAACAAAACAAATAAGCTTACATTATAAAAACATGCAAATTTTTGTTCCATAGTTCATTATATCTAATATTTGTGACTTTTTATTTTCTAATATATATAGATTAAAAGTAATAATTTCTTTAATTCATTTGTCACAATGTATGATTGCCATATGAATATTTCAAATTATATAATTGAAGCTAAATATGACACTAATTACGGTTATATATGTACTCATTAATATTGGCAGAATTTGGTAATGGAAATTCACCATCGAAACCAAAACATATATTAATATTTTTGATCGTCACTGATTGATTTTGAATTTAATTTCGTTGACAAGAATCTCATATTTAGCACTAAATTTATTTTTGATCGTACCAATATATATATATATATATATATATATATACATATTGTTGACTCGATCATGCAAAGCAACCACTAAAAAAGTTCTGGAGAGTAATCACTAATCTATTGTTTTGGTATCTTATCTTATACAATAAAGGAGAGTTGTCTCTCTCCTTAGGCTTCCACGACATCAAAGAGAGGGGTACTTTTTCACGACACGTGTCGACTCGCTGTGGTATGTGCGTTTGTCACGCGTTTGTTTTTGTTTTTATTTCTTACGCTCACGCGCGTCATGTTTCGTGACGGTGAAGTGATGTCTACTCAATTTGGGCCTAGCTTTTATTTTTATAAATTGAGCCCGCTTCTTATTTGCGGCCAATATGTATTAGGGTTAAACAAGCTCCATCATCGTTCTTATCTCCTAATTAGCCATGAGTAGCTTAAGGTTTGATCTAAAGAAAATAAAACGAAAGGATGTCGACTCCTCTTCCCGTTGAAGTAACGTTGATGAGTAATGGCATTCATAATCACAACCCCCACGTCCTCTGTTAAATGGAGGTTTTATTATTTGTTCCAGGGCTTTCTCCTTGGTGTATATATAGGTTCTGATTCTTCTCTCCGATTCCTCTATTTTTACCGCTTCAGATCTCCAATACTCTCATATAAGCTTTGACATTATGGAGAATCAACAGCTTCATTTCTTCGACTTGAAGGCCGGACGCTACAAGGAAGTGGTTTATACCAGACTCCTTTGTTACTGGGAGGCTAGGAACGTCAAGAAAGGGGATCAGTTGATGGGCGTTGATATGCTGCTTCTTGATGCCAAGGTAGTTTATTTTGATCACTTTAGCATAAGCTACTTAAGATTACATGAAAAGGCTTACAAGGTTATTATTGTCTTCTTTACAGTCTACGGCGACTCAGAGGGTCCAATCAGTGTGCACCCGTTGAACACCTTCAGACACTTACCGAAGGAAGGTGCTGTTTATGAGCTTAGTGGATTTGATGTCTCAAGAAGCAACCCAAACTACCGTCTGAGTGACAGCCCCTTTTCTATTCAGTTCACTGACCTAACCAGTTTCGTGGAGTTATCTAACCCTGCCAAACCGATCCGCATAGAGCACTTAAGGTTGAGGAACTATGATCAGCTTATGGTAGTAGCCAACACTAATACTGATCTACCCGGTAAGTTCCCACTGCCTGAGTAGCATAGTTCTCAAAATTTTTAATTCCATTCACATAAGCTAATTTTCACATCAAACATGAATCTATCGTTGATATATTGCATAAAACGAAACTCTTACATTTGATTTCCCGTGTCTTTCATCTACGAACCTGTTTCTAAATTTCATTTGTTTGTTTCTATATATTTTCAGGATTATGTCATAAGTGTTTAATTGATAATTTTTTTTTTTAATTTTCAAACACATTAGCTTTTCTCTCACCTTTTGCAAACCTGTATCTATCATTGATGTGTTGCATAAAACTAATCTATTACATTGATTTACCGGTTTCTATATCTGTTTATGCAGGTTACTAATACATAAGTCAACTTTATATTGATCACAACTGATTTGTATGTCAAAGACACCAAAGTGAGAAATGTAAGCAGCTTTTCATCTGCTTAGGTACTACTTAGTTTCGCATTAAACTAAGTTATTGCAACACACCATTTCATGCTCTCTCTATGTCGATGTAGCAGGCTAATGTTCTTAAGTCTTTATCTAGGAGCTTGCAAATGTTCACAAGCATAGGGCTTGCTTGCTGAGATTTACTACAAGACAATCTCGGTGGATTCTGATTGAATTTAGAATCAAGGGGGAAGCAACATAAATTCTGTTAAGCAACAGTCTATTGAAGGCTAAGGAGAGATTATTGAAGAAACAGAGGAACGATGAAAAGCCAAAAGATAAAGCCATGAAGATGATCACTGAAATGGAATCTAAATCAAATGACAGTGATTGTGACATAGGATAAGCTACTGGCGTGAGCTCCTAAGCCAGAATCTGGAGAAGCAACCATTCCTACAATTCAATCGAGTAATTCCTATAAGCTCAAAGAATATGAAAATTCTTCCAAGAACACCGGTGAAGCATAGAAGCTAGCCCTGCTGCAATCAGCTGCTGCATTGACATCCTTTTCCTGAGTTGTTAGTCATAGAAGTACATTGAATATGGTAAAATCAGTTTAAAATGTTGGCTTTCCGTTAAAGAGAGTAGAAGTTTGTATAGGAGGAAACTGCAAGAATTAAATAGGAGCTGTGTTGTTGGATGAGTTTCAGAAGGCAGTGACGGGCATGGAAGGATCAATTGTAGCTTGAAACTGAATGGGGAAGTATTGAGATAGCCAAAACGTTAGAGTCGTGAACTAGACTGACGATATGATATGATGACTGTTTCAGTTACAACACCTTCAAAGACCATTTGTATTGGAGTTGGGTTGCAGGATGTGGAAGCTACTGTGGTGAAAAGATTACTCTATTTCTCTGTCTAATAGGTTCCTCTCTCTGCACTTTCAAAATCAGTACCAAGTATTTTCACTGTTGCTAATGCTTGAACTGAAAGCTAAATGAAATTAAGATGGTTTATAAAAATGTACGTAGAACTTAAACCAGTAAGGGTTATATCAATGATTATATCTGATGTTTCCTTTAGTTATATTATCAATACAACTCTTACAAGTATTATGAATTATGAAAAAGAAAGGGAAGATAAGATATGTTCACTGATCATTGTTATCAAACAAAAAAATGTGAAGATGCAGTTGACAGTACTGAGTCAAAAATCACAGTGTCTACATTCTCCAAGGAATATTACATTCCCTTTGCAATACCAGTATTAAATGATCTCACTAAAAATTATTTAGTGTTTGGTATCAAGACCCGCAAATTATGATGGGTCTTTTTTTTGTTATGAGTAGGATTGAAAATCTGTGTTAAGAAATAAGCACATGTTTCTTAAAAATCCTAAAGAATTTCTCTAGCCAGAATCATAACATACAAAATGGTCCATTGTACCCATATCTACAACTTGAATAACTATAATCTACAGCTACAAAATACATACATTTACACTAGAATGATGTGTAAATTATAAACTTAGAAACTTTTTTTTATCAAGAATTTAAATAAATTAATATATTTATGCATCTTTCAATATATTTACCTAAAATGTCACTGGAAAATATTTTAGAGTTACATAACTCCCTTAAGAAACATATTAAAACTATGTATTTGAATTATCATTTAAAAAAATATTTGAAAAACCGGCGCGTAGCGCCGGACTAACCCTAGTGTTACATAATGTTCTTTTATATTGTTTTTTGTGTGTTACAAGTGTTCAAAAATATTAAATTTTATGACCATTTACTTGGAATTAATTTTGTTATATATATATTTAAAGAAGCATTCGTGTTCCTCACAATTGTTTTGGTATGTTACATATTTATATAATGCCACGTGTATATGAATATTAATCATATAACCCCTAATTGATTTGATAGAAGCATTGATCATTGATTATGATGTCGATTGAATCTTATCTTTTGACTAATTGGACAATACAAACTTAAAATACCATTTAATCCCTTAACTTAAGCACCAAGACTCTAAAATTAAGGAATCAACACGTCAGAAACGTCAATTTGGTTATTTTCGATCAACTTGATTTTCAAAGTTAAAATTGTTTCATATATGATGATTTCTCTTTCCATACTCTTAAAATTGGTAACTAAAATTAATTTCGTAGCCCAGGCAAATCTCGCGAATAATCCATGCCACTAAGCGAATTAATATATTTTGATTGACTCAATTATTGTGGCAGAAATTAAAAGTTATAATATTCTTTAGTCTATTCACCATGCGCAAGGCGCAGGTTACCACCTAGTATGTTAAGTATTTCGCCCACACATGCGGGCAAAAGAGTTTTATAATCTATTGCTTGTAGTCGATCCTTGATCCAAACGACAGTTGATGCATCAAGGTCGAACCGCAAAGGGATCAGAACCACGACAGTGGGCTGTTCTACTGGAGTGATCCGTGTTATAGATTGTACTTCAAAGCACTTGAATAAATGTTTGGTTAAGAATTGACACCCGATGAGAAACCCTAGATCGGCTTATTTTTAATATTGAATTCTATTCTTTGAAATCATTTACTTTACTTGCTCGTCACCACTTAATTCAAACCCCACTTTTAGTATTAATTAAGTTGAAAACTTATAAGTATAAAGTGTAGACTGGTCCTCTGGATTGAATGTCAAATACTACAATTAACACTGTTAACTTGACATTAGGAAATGTTCAGATTAAGTGTATCATCGATCTACAATAAATAACAAATAAT
Source organism: Brassica rapa (assembly GCF_000309985.2). Lineage (NCBI taxonomy): Eukaryota > Viridiplantae > Streptophyta > Magnoliopsida > Brassicales > Brassicaceae > Brassica > Brassica rapa. Next base: position 3,608,584 of record NC_024802.2, read on the forward strand.
CTCATAGGAGAAGAAAAGAAATAGCACGGAGGTGAGTCTTTATTCGGTGATAGTGAGAAGCACCATATACCGGAAAGGTAAACAAAACACATAGATGGTTACGGCTCAAGGTCAAAATGTGTGGAGATGGCAAAAAATCTCTTACAATAATAATAATCAATTTTTTTTTTAAATACAACTCTGATGCTGAAATCGTAGACCTTAGAACCAATAAATGCCTAAATGCAAAGTTATTGAAATTCAATATACTTTATATTAGAGGTTCATTTCACCATTAATAAGTACTACTATACACACACCAACACATTATCAAAAACAAATACATATATATTAACGTACATAATAAAAACACCCAAATAATGTTCTTAACAAATACAAACAACCACATAATATATTTTCTAAAAAATATACTTAACAACAATCAAACAATATTCTGTGAGGAGCGCAAATACACCCCTAGTGGGTATATAAAGTAAAGGTTAATGCATATGAGAACTTAGAAAGCCATAAGGACCTTATGGTGTCTAAAAGCTACACACAACAAGAGTGAATATATTTTTTTGACACCTTCTTTCATGTGGCGAAAATAACTAAAACACTCCTAATTGTTTATGCAACTAAGAATTGAAATTTAACCCAACTTGACATCTCCAATTTATTGGTTTATAGTTTTGTTCGTTATTTGTTTGTTACATAAATCAGAATCAGCTCATACCATAAGAGCTGATATCTTCTGTGATGAATAACATAAAATTTTGTTACGCAACTTCATTTTCTCCGTTTCTTCAGAACACTAACAGTGGTGGTGAAGATGTTGTAGGCCGAGTCTGGGGTGCTGAGGTAATTCAAATTTTTAAGCGACCAATTTTGTATCTTTAATTTAAATTAAAAATAATAATATCTCCTTACATAATATGGATTCCAAACATTCGTGATCACTTATGTACCAATTTCACATTTCAAGTTAATAGCATTTTGATGTAATTGTTGCTAGACTAAACGTTATGTCCCAACATGTTCTTCTCATTTACAATTTGTATTCAGAAGTTCGTTGACGATCAGCTAATTCTTATAATCCCTGAGTTATCGCTTCTATTTAATCAAAAGTTTCCGAATTCTACATCATTAGTCCAGTGTCAACATTTAAGATGATGTTTTCCCCCATTGGAACCAAAACTAAATCGTAGTTTATTTATTCTTAATCTTGGCTCATATTATCCAGTTGTAGTTAACTTTTATGCTAAGATGGGCATGTGTTGGCACAAGCTACTCTTGGACGAAATGATGAAAAGGACATTCGTTAAAGGAAAATAAATGTTGAAATGAAATGCGTGAGATTACTTTCTTTTAATTTTTAATATAATAACTTAAGTGACGCCTTACCAACAATACAGTTTAATCAGTGCAAACACATGATGATTGTTCCAAATTAAGATCTACGTGGTAACATGTTAGAGATAACAAGAGCAATACCACATAGTTTCTTGATTCCCTTACTGTTGTTCACAACAGAAGCATCGACAGATCTCAGTCTCTTCACATCATCTAGACATGTATCAGCTCCATCCAAAGCAGCTGAAACTTTCATATTCATCCCGAAGCCATCACCGGATGCCAAATGCTCAAAAGCTTCGTCGAGGTTTTCAATGGTGTTCTCGTATTCATCCATGCATGACCTGTAAGCTAACTTGGATCGTGGGTCGACGCCTCCATCAATAATAGATTGGAGCCTTTTGGATGTTTGTGTTGCTCTTGCTTGTGTGGCATCAAGTGTGGTTTTTGCCAAGGCTTGAATATTAGGAGATGCAGATTTTGAATTGAGGAATTTAAGACAGAAAGCTCGGTCCAAAGTTTTGTCACAAATTGTGCTCATCTCTGAGCTTGTGATTGCGTACGAGGAACCAACCAAAAGAATCAACATGAGAGAAGACAAGAAAGCATTGTTCCTTAGATTCGCAGCCATTCTTGTTTCTCCACTTTCTGCTTTTTTCTAGTAATGTTAGGAATCAATATCCGAGACAATGAGCATTTATATAGAGTGATTAATGCATTAACAAAATAAAGTCAAGAATAGAAGTTGATATTAGCGATCAAGAAATCTTTTGCCATTGTTAGAAAGTTGCAGATATAGTAAACAGTTATGCAGAAGTTATTTATAACTTAGCTTTATGCACAAAAAGAAGTATATCCCAGAAAGTTATTATTGTCTTTTTAACAAACTAAAATTGTTTATGATATATTATCAGATGTTTGTGCTCATTATGCTTGGAGTTAATAACTAGGCATGCACATTCAGATACCTAATTATATTTATATAATTTTTTTTAGATTTTAGGATTCAAATCTATGGCTCTATTTGGGTCATATATATGTTTGGATCGAATTCAATTAATAATCTTTCAATTTGGATATGTTTTGTAACTCTATGTTTTTAGATTTTTGGATTCAGTCTTATGGGCTCCATTTGGATTTTATATATGTTTGGATTGAATTCGATTAATAATACTTCAATTTGGATATGTTTTATGACCCTACTAGTATTGACTCCATGCTTCGCATGGAAATACTTTTTCTTACAAATATAATAAAAATGAATAGTAATAAGTATAAGTGGATAGTTGCACATTATTTTGAAGAACACATGAAAAAAAGAGAAATATAATGTTTTTTCCAAGTTCTATTTATTTTTCAACCATTCCATAAAAAAAATTATGTATATCCAAAAACATTTCCAAAAGTTACTTTAGAATATATATAAAATTGTTGGCTAATTCGATTGTTTTGCTGCCTATTATTTCTAGTAGTCAAGAGAATACAGTAGATTGAAAAATAATTTCCTTGTTATTGTGTAATGATATATTTTTGACTGAAAACATTGTGTATGAAAAGACTGCAGTAATATAAACGTGTAGCTGCTATTATATATTTAACTATGTTAATTTTGTCTCCCATCATCCCTTGGCAGTACTGATTTTGCCTTTTTCAACGCTTTATGTTCTTCTCGCCTCTACACATGAACCTATTTTCTTTTTGAATATCTGAAATATTAAAACTATAGAGAAAATGTATCAAATTGCTCTCAATCATCCTTTTGATGTGAAACCTATTGTACAGTAAAAAAACAGTTCGATATGATCCTTTCGTAATGAAATAATAGAAAAGCGTTTACCTTTTATCAAAAGCTTTTTTTCCATGTCTTCTTCTTCCATATCTGCATTTGCATTTGTGTCTGTTTTGTCTCTTTTTTTTTCTCTCTCTCTTTTATGTGCAAGTAAATATGAACTTAAATTATGGCACTGTGAATGAACTACTCTACTGAGAAAGATTAGCAGTTCAGATACAATGATGATGATGGACGTAGTGGGATAGATGTTACGATTTTTATTTAAAAGTAAAAAAAAAAAAAAAGAATACATAGAAATCAGTTACCTTTAAAGGTAGTTTACGTTTTTTTTTTAAGTTTTGCATTTGAATTTTTTTTTAAACTGTAAAATTTCTATGCCATTTGTCACAATTTTATTGGCAAAGTGACTTGTGCTTTAGTATATAAGGGATTAAACACATATTTTTGATTCAAACTCAGTTTGGATTCGGTTAGTAATGTTCGGGTTGACTGTTTTGAGAGATCAAATCAAAGAAACATGAAACTCAATATAAGTTATTTTTTAGATTTCAAGAACTTATTTTGGTACTAAAAGATATTTTTATATTTTTTTCTTTCTAATTTTGTATATTTTCAAAAATATTCATTCGGCTTCCGGTCAGATTCGGATAATAGATGATCCAAACTACATCCAGTTTTTTGTTTGTTTGTTTAATGTTTGGTTCAGATCTCGGGTTCTATTACAACTAGAGTTTGATTTGCTCTTAGTGTAGAATTATTTTTTCATATTTGTATTCATAGAATAGACGTTTGATGATATTACTGTTTTACAAATGTTTGGACCAAATTTCAATTTTCTAGTTATTAATAAATTTGAATCAGACTCATAACATTAAAACCGGGCCAATTTCTTAACATGGCCTTACATTTTGATGTATACAAAGTGTACGCTCTTACATTTTTTTTTGTGTAAACGCTTTCACATCTAAAACTACAAATTTTATTGTAGCCACTTATTTTCTTTGTTCTAATTATCAAAATAAATAGTTTCATGAATATTTTAGTAAACGCTTTCATATTCTGAAACTTAATAAAATAAATAGTTTCATGAATCAAAAAAATTATTAAAAATCTGCTTTTTTTATTATTATATAAACATGTTTATTAAAATCTGCTTTTTTTTGTTCTAATTAATTTTCTTTTAAAATATTTATTGGCAAATTATGATTCGCCAGGCGAAAAAGTCCATTTTGCTTTTTTTTTGTTTTCTTTTTTTTTTAATTTATTCTAAATAGCCACGACAAAACTGTTACAAAATAGTGGCTACACCTTTCCACGATTAATCTGTGGCAAAATCATAGGTAGAATAGTCACGAAAGTATCGTGATAAAATCGTATATCCTGTTAACTATGAATAAAAATTAAATTTTGATAGCGTATATATATATATTTTTTTAGATACATCTAAGGATTATATATACACATTTATATTTATATAAGTATATTTACGCAGTTTGTGAATGAATTTTTCACAAATAAATTTTCAAATGTACGAAGATTTTCAAAATTAATAAAATTCAGTTACAAATTTTTTATATTATATAAACTCATGTTATATTGAAGGTATTAGTTATAATAATATAGATTTGTCTCTGTTACATTACATAAAGTACATTTATCACATTAACTTAGAAGCTGCAATATATTAAAAACCTTATATCAATACTATTAAAACATAAGCACAAAGTTGGACCCAACTTGGTTCTATGTAAAAAAAATTAAAATACTATATAATATAATTAATATCCTACAACATTATCCTTAAGCCTAATCCATATATATTTATTACAAACCACCCTAAATTCTTGCAATATTTATGGTAAGAATTGATGTACAAAAAGTTATGGTAACAATTATTAATGATTTATTTTATAAGTTGATATTATTTATAGGAACAAACATTAATGTCTCTAGATCTTAACTTATTTAACAAAATATTTTTTTTATAACTAGGTAGTTAAAATAGCTTAATGTTCCCCAACTATTTAAATTCATATATTCACAATAGTAACGAATAAATATTTTGAAATATTTCTTCTACAATCCGACATCTTTAACTTATTTTTCAAAATAACAAAAACAAACTATTATTGCCATATAAATAAATTTTGGTCTCTCTTTTTCATTTTTTGAATAGTAAAAATATTCATCAAAGTATAAAAAATTACTAATCTAATATTTTTTCAATTTTATCTACAATTTAAAAATATATAAAATATAATTTAAAAATATTTTCAGTTTTCTGGGGGTTTTTAATAGGTCAACAAGGGGTAGGTCACGGGTTAATGATATTTTTTTAGATTTTTACCGGGTTTTAACAGATATTTAATTAACGAAATTTTCATTAAAATTAAACTGAATTATATATGGATCACCGGGTTACCGGTTCAACCGCGGTTCTGGGTCGGATATAAAAACACTGAATATATATATTAACATAAATATGTAGGTCAAAATTCAAGAAATAATACTTAATAGCAAATAAGATTTTACACAGAAGATATATTTACACATGTTGTATCATAAGTCATAACTTATGACAACATTTGTGTCATTAATGTTTCTTTCTATAAGGTGTAAGTTTGTTGACATTTAATTACCTAATTAAAGTTTAAATTACATTTGTTATCTTGTTAACTATGAATAAAAATTAAATTTTGATAGCTTATATATGTTTTTAGGGCGTTAATGCTTGTATAAAAGAAGTATCGATAAAAGAAGTATTGATTGGCATTCTGTAGTATCGATTGGCGCTCTTCCTAAATTCGCATACAAGAGTTGGAATTCTAGGATTTAGACATCTGATTAGACTCACAGCAAGAGCTGGATATTTTACTTATTGAATTTGAGTTCTAGAATCAAACCCTTAGCATCTATAGATTATAGTTCTGATAACTTGATTAAAACCCTAAGTTTAGCATCCCTTTTCCATCGTTAACTTCTATATTTATTTACTACTTTCTTACTTACTGCTTTATATTATTTATTGTCTAGCTAAACATGATAGCTATAAGTTTGATGTGTGAAATCTCGAGTCTCTGTAGATATGATACTCAAGTACTACAATCGATCTTTTATTTGATAGAGTTCCTTGAAATTAATTTGAATACATCACATGTACTGCTTGATTGTTTTGTTGATGAAGAAGATATTGGGTTTTACAGGACAATGTATCATTTATTCTTCACAGTCAAGATTATTGCTCCTTTCTATATTTTTTCATCCTCAAGAGGACAGTGAATCATTATAAGATGGTAAAATGTTAATTGAATTCATTAGAATCCATAATAAAAATCTTCAAAAATGTCAAAAGTATAAAATTTGGAAAAGCATATACAAGAGAAAAAAGTTTTTTCTTAATTCAGCTGTGGTTTGTAGTGATACTAGGGTCGGCCCGTAGGGATATACTTTTCTTGTGCTTTATGTTAGTATTTTTGTATGATTTTTATTATTTGTGTTTTAGGTTTGCATTTGCAAGAGATGTGTATGATAATAATTTTTGTCATTTAAAAAAATTTAATTGAGAGATTATATGTGATAATATATATTATGCTTGTTTACAATAGTTTTTTCTATATGAAAGAGTTGTAGCTTCGATATGTTGTGAGGGCTTCAAATGGTGTTCATGTTGTTTTTTTTTACAAAAATTTGATCTCATATTCGGTTCGTTGTTTGTGGTTTGTAAAGGAGAACCTATACAACTATTTCCTTTTATACATATGCTTTAAATTATTAAGTTATACAATGCGAAAATAGATTATTTATTATAATAAAAATTACTTAAAATAGGTAGGTAAAAGAAAACCTCTACAATTCGTAACTTTTAGAAATAAATAAATATAATAATTAGGGTGTCAAAATAAATGATACTGATTAATTTTAAAATTTGATTTGACATTGAATTTATTATAATTAATTTATATTTTTACTTAGCTATATCTTATTAGTAAATAACTATTTATTTATTTATTTAATATTATAAATTAATTTAAAATTAATTACTTTTTATAAAAATATTTAAAAATTACTCTACGTTTAGATTGAATAACATTTAATGAATAGAAGTTCTAAATTTAGTACAAATATATTAATATAACTAAATTTATTAATTCTGCTAGTTTAGATAAATTATAATGTATTTTTAGCGATGTACAATGTTAAATGATTTTTGTATTCTTTTTATATTATTCACATGTATGTAATTTTTAGAAACGATAAAAACATTTTATATTTATTTCAAATTAATTTTAATATATATTTAAATTATTAAAAATGATAAGATAAGATAAGATAATACGATATCTATATACATTCTATGTGTTATCGAAATTATCTTCTTCCTATGATGTTGAAATATTAAATATATGTATTAATATAACCCGATTTACAAAATTTTGTTTTATAAAATTTTGTTAAAATTTCATTCATGATTTTCAAAATTAATTTTCTTGTATTCAATTGACAAAAAGGATCTTGTGTTCACAATGTACCCATTTGATATAAAATTATCAGATATATTTTGTGTTCAAAATGTACCATTGAATAAATATTTATGGAATATTTATATAAAATTGTATTAAAATAGTTGGTTAGATGTTAATTAAACAAAAGTTATGGAAGATTTTATAGTTCTCTAAATAATTCGCTGACATGTCGGTTTTTCCATCTATTAGAAATAACTGTGTACTCATTGTTCAATGTTTCAAACGAATATTCAGTTTCAAACATATTGCACCACATTGAAAAAAAGTTTCAAACCCACGTTGTACTAATTTATTGATCAAACATGATCACATCCCATGTATACAACAATAACAGAGAAGAGTAAACAACTTGCACTAAAAGTCTTAAACAAACACATATTGAACTCAAGCTGAATTAAATACAAAAAGGAACCAAAATACACTCAGCTATTTCACGTGGAGAAGACGGACGTGTTTCAAGTGCTACTTTCAGTTCCCGCAAATTTACAGAAACAACTATTGCATTGCACGCGGTCAACTTCTTTTTAAATTAAAAGAATGCCCATACTTTTGCCCTATGAGCAATTAATTACCTTGGTTTTGTTGGAAGAACAGAGCTTGTTGGTCTTTCAGTTTCTTTTCTTCTATTTCCAGAAAGAAAAGGTTCTGAAGCTACTTCTCCTTGAATCTCATCGTTAAGCATTGTTCTGATTATAAGAAGATCCATCTGCAAAAACAAAAACAGTCACAATCAGTTATTTATAAACACTTAAATCGCTGCAAAACTTAATCTTTTATCTATAAAGAGTCTTTGTGCAAATATATAGGACAGACCTTAGAGAGAAAAAAAAATAGAAAAAAAATTAACGCGATGTAATATAAAACAGATAAGCATGATCCGGGTCACGAAAGATCAAAGCGTCCATCTAAAACATGAGCATCTTGGATAGAGAAATATTTTCATAGTGATTTAGGGGAGGCAGTAGCTCTCTAAGCTTTCATCATTTCAAAAACAAAATGCATATGTTTTTCTTTATTAGATTCGTCAAAGCATTAACTTAATCTGATATTAAATAGGTTTCTTCCTTCTTCTTTTCCTTTTTAATACATAAAGGTTTCTACCTTATTTTATCTGCTCAGTATATGAAATTGGTGTTTTATCAAATTTTTTTTTTTAAAAATGGTGTTTATTGAAACCCTTATCCAAAGCCGTTGGAGCTGTTTCTGTTTTCTTTATAATTAAATGTGTTGATGTTTATAAATGGCTTCCATTAGAGACTGAGTAGATTACCTCTTAAGGCAACTAGGGGTTGGTCCGCCCTACGGGCGGATGAATTTACACTAAAACTATTTTATATTTAAAATATATTTTAATTTTATATAACATTTTAAATTTACTTTATATTGAAATAATTAAATATAATATTTTTTTATTCTGAGATTATATTGTAAATTTTATTAAATTTAATTGGTTTGAATTGAAAAAACCACTAATATATTTTTATTAGAGAACAAAAAAGTATTAAATTAGAAAATAGAATAATTTATATTTCTCCATTTGATTTGTGTTTCAATTTGATATAGTTGAAGAAAATTTGAAGTAAGAATGAGTAATATTTTTTTTATTTTTAAGAGTGTCTGATTCTAATATTATTACAACAACTAATTTCTTACGGTAATAAATTAATACACCCACCTCTAAGCTAAATCAATTGAAAATTAAATGTAATTTGATGAAATTATAAAAAGTTATATTTTAAAAGAATATATATAAATTGTTTCAATAATGTCTTAGTATATATTATGTAACAAAAAATGATGTTCTTTTAATATATGTTTGTTTCAATTTATATTAGATTTTCAATTTATAATGAAATTTTAAATTTTCAAACGTCAAATTTAAGGATTAGAGAAAGTGATGCAAGAAAATATTACTTATAATCTGTTTTATTTACTATAAGTCACAAACAGTTTTTGGAAAGTGTCAACAAATGTATGTTCGATCTTAAAGAACAATCCAAATGTAATTCTATATATGCTCGTATTATAAAGCACGATACTTTATGCATTATGGTTTAATTTCGTTGATAAATTTGGTTAACCTTTAATCAGATATTTGTGCCTCAGTTGGTTTGGAATTTACATGATTTCATAAATTTTGGAATAAGGTTATTAACCTAAAAGGATAATTAAAGTTTAAGCTGCATAAATAGTGATAAAATCCAATCCAAGAAAGCGGTAAGAGTTATAATCTATAATAATAAGGCCAAGTTGAAATTTTAAAGAAAAGGAACAAATTGCATTTATAGCTTAAACATCCACCGAAACAAAGAGATTAAATTGAAAATGTAAAAGATATTAGAGAGTTCAAAATATTAGGGAAAACTATGATAAAGCATTATTTGATAAGCAAAGCGGTGGGAAATTGTTTAATCCAAGTTGGTCTACTCCTGACGTGCCTTCTTCTTCACGCTCTCACCGTTTGATGGTGCCACATCTTTTGCCAACTCTGCAACATCTCCATTGTCATCGGGTCCATGGTCATCCCTCTCGTGCTCAGTTATTATGCGTGATACAGTGAAGGTTTGGTGTTAGGAAGTGAAGTTGAACTCGCCCAACTTGAGCTGGAAAGTGAAGTTGAAATCGCCCAACTTAAGCTGGAAACTGAAGGCTTTACCAACTATTTGATCCAAAAATATATTTGAGCTTTCTTTCTTAAGCAATCAAATCTTTTGAGATAGCTTATCTTAGTGGTCAAGGGCTGCTAATACAGTGTGTAAATTAATTCAGTACTCCGTTCTCCCACTCGACAATTACAATATTTTAAACTGATGCAGTTCTCTCATAATACAAAGTGTATTTTCTCCATGTTTATGTCTTTTATCATCCTTATTTACGATAGCAAGTTGTTACTTGTTAGCATCCCATGTGTAAAATGTATGAAGTTGGAAATGCCACCGAGAAGCCGCAGAGGAGCCTGAAATGGAACGAAACAGACGTTTCTATAGATGTGACACAAAGAGGAAGAAGTGGCGAAGCTCCCCTTCTTTGAAACTCTGAATCAAAATCAAATCCCCAGCCATTAAAAGCAATGTGAGAATGCTGAAAATGTAAAGCACGAAACTGATGGTTGTCAATTTAATCAAGTTTTTAGTTCTTTATTTATGGACAGCAAGAGTTTTCCAACCCAGGTACACAAACATACATCTCTGAACAAACAACACAATCTAATCAGCTTAAAAACCGGCTTGTGATTATAGTTTTGTTGTATGTGCTTATCAAAGTTATAAAAGATAGTAGGACTTACATTTTTCTCCATCAACTTCAGAAATAATTTCATTAAGGTCTCTTCCACCATTAGTGTCCCTCAGGGACTGCTCCAGCGCTTCCATTGTGATATATCTGGAAACGGAGACCATGATTTGTTGATCTGGTTTTACCTATAATAAATTGTTATGTGATAATTACTGTACTTACCCACTGTTGTCTTTTTCAAAGCGTTGGAAGGCTGAGAAGATTCTTTATAGAACTCCCTACTTGCAAGAGTACCAGACGTAGCGTTTTGCTTGGCCATTGGTGGTGCTTTTGATCCGCCTAGCATGTCCTCGTTCTTATTTATTCTTTCACTTTAACTATCGAGTATGTTGATGTGCATTGTTCCGTTACCGTCTCCATTAGCCTATATAAGACAGGGAAAATCAGTTCTTTTGGCATCTTAATATTAATATAAAGATAGCACTCTGCAGGAAAAGATTAGAATTTTAAACCCTCATAAAATCTAGTAGTCAATAACAAAAGGTTTCTTGACATGTTCCAAGCAATCTTAAAAACCCCACCGTTTTGCAGCAAAAGAGTCCACCAAAGCGCATATTTTCACCAAATACATGAAAGCTTACACATGGGAAAATGACCACAAGATTTCCATCGGCAGAGCCACACCATAGAAAACGGTCTGTGGCTCTCTGGTTGGATCTCGAAATACTTTACTCTCCTAATCATATTTACCAATTTCCTTCAAAACTCAGAAATGTATATTTGACATGAAATCAAAACCAAAAATATAATATGAGAGGTTACATTGCAAACAGAGAAGGAGATGCGGTCTAACCTGGATTTCTGATGAGTAGTTGTGAACCTTTTCGTACTATTTCTGAAGTTCAGGATATCGTATTTTTCTGCGGACCTTTACTTTGTGTCTTACATGTGATTAACTGTAAACAGAAACATAGAAGATAGTAAACCGCAGCCACCAATCAGGAATTTTTGTAAGGTAATGAACAAATAGCTTTTCAAAGAACTCTAGCTCTAACATGTTCTTGTGCTTCGCTGGCCCTGGCCGTAATTATGGTCATCTTGCAGCAAACTATGATAGAAACTATCTAGTAGCTTGCTTACTGAGACACAAAGTAACTGGCATCAAATATTTTCCATCACTATACAGAAACCAAATAAAAGAGTTTTTTACAATTCTGTTCTAAAATTAACAACCTGCAACTAAAAGATTACATCAGCACACAAAAGTTACAGCTTTTTAATACAGGACTAACACCTTAAGTGAATCACCAGTGACTACTTTTTCTTAATCATCCAACCCCACAACAAATTGGAACTTTGTTTTGTTAAGAGATTTGTAATAATTGACAGACGACCAAATAATTTGTATTTACAGATCAGACCAAGCTGATTTCATCAATCAAACTACTCATCGCAACATCACATATTTTCAGTGAATATCCATATAGATATAATAAACATTTTTAATTTAGTAGATACATAAACAAAATTGGAGATTTCACATATCAACGATCAGTTTTCTTCCTATTTTACTAAATATAAGCGTGATCTAAATAACGATCTAAATAACAACGAATCTAAATAAATAGGTTTAGTGAAATCAAGTACCTGTTCGTCGATTAGAAGCATCTCAAGGCCAATAAGCATTTTCTTGACAGGGTTCCAAGCCTCCCAGAGATGAATCAAGCGGAAATGCAGCTGGGTTTCATGAGGACCCGGTGAGACATCGCGGAAGAACATCACCTTTTCATCATAATCGGAGGTGATAGGGGATTTTCCATGTGGTTTCATCGCGAAATGAGGTTAGAGAATTTTAGGGTTTGGTTTGCAATCTGGAGAGTAAATCAGTATATAAGGTAGCAGGGAAAGAGTAAACGGAATCGAAATCATAAAGAAGAGATTGATGGATCGAGAAGTAATGGAGTATTGATTGTGGAGATGAAAACAGAGAGAAGTGAAACGATAGAGAAGAACTCGTGAAGACGAAGAGATCGAGGAGAGTAGCGTTGTTCATCGTGTTGTCCGTATTGGGATTTTTTTTTTTAATTGAACCAGATAGCTTAGCCCATTGCTAGATGAAGCCCATCCGAACAGATCATAGCCCATATGAAATCAACATTTTACAGAGTACATCCTACGTGTATTATTCAAATATTTTGATTGGACAATTAAATCTGTCGACGTGGACATGTTAAAAACACTCCATATCCTGCTTTTAGTATAGGATAGATTTCAGTTCGAATAAAAAAAAAGAGTTATTTGGCAACTAACAAAAGAATTTGATAACACCAAAAGAGTAAAGATCTCTACATAATTAAAAAAATATCGTTGATATGTTGGAGAACATGCACATAAGGTAATGGTCAAAATCGAATACAAACAAAAAGGCACCAGAAGAAACTTTGTGTTGTTGTAATAAAACGATACGGCATGATGTCTTCCTGTGTAAGATCATCACACAAAAATTAAATAACCTAGAAGTCTCTTCCCTGTCTGAACCACCGACCACAACCGAGAAGCTTCTTGAAGAAACCAACAGTAAGGTAATTGCACTCCATTTCCACCAGCTGTAATGTGGCTATCTTTCCTCCGACATTGTTTTCCAACGACACTATGGCCGCGTTTGTCACTCAATCCGTCTATAACAATGGATCAAAGTAAATTAGTCACTGGAGATAGTATATATTGTTGGTTTAAGCTTTGAGTTAGCTTGAAACACAAGCCATCCTAATCCTAATTGGTTATGTTTATCTTTAAGGATTAGGAAATATTGAAAGTGATATATCTTATAGGATTAGGAGTTATCTAGTTCTATATATACTGATGCATATGTAATTGAATTACCAACGGATTATGTGAGGTGATTAGCTTTAGTTCTTGAGTTGTTGCTAAAGCTTGATTGAATTAATAAGAGAAGGACTTCTTGTTAAAGTGTTTTAGATTCTATAATTGGTATCAGAGCCATTCTAGTGAATCAAATCGAGAGAACAAGACCTTACCGAAATTACGACAACAATGGCCGATGTGAAAGAAGATATCGCAGTGAGCACCAAAGACACGGGACCCTCGTCCATAAAACTTCCAATGCTAACTTCGTCAAACTACACGGTTTGGGCAATGCGGATGAAGATAGCTCTCAAGGTCAATAAAGTTTGGGAAACCATTGATCCAGGCAACAAGCATGAGGATAAGAACAATATGGCTATAGCCTTATTGTTCCAGTCTATACCTGAGGCACTAACGTTGCAAGTAGGAAACCTTGATACATCTAAAGCTGTGTGGGAAGCTATTCAAGTTCGCCACGTCGGAGCTGAGAGAGTACGTGAAGCACGACTACAAACCTTAATGGCTGATTTCGACAAACTCAAGATGAAGGAGGAAGATAGCATCGATACTTTTGTCGGAAAACTAACCGAGCTGACTTCAAAGTCAGCTTCTCTAGGAGAGATCATAGAGGAACCAAAACTTGTGAAGAAATTCCTGAAAACTCTACCAAGGAAGAAGTATATCCATATGGTTGCAAGTTTTGAACAGGTCTTAGACCTTAATACAACCAGCTTTGAGGATATAGTCGGAAGATTAAAGGCGTATGAGGAGAGAAAAAGCGAAGAAGAAGAGGAACAGAACGACGATCATGAAAAGTTGATGTATGCAAACGAATCTCAGCAAGATTACTACGCTAGTAGAGGAAGAGGACGTGGTGCACGCGGTAGCTGGAGAGGTGGAAGAGGACGAGGATGTATAGGAGGTTTTCACGCACAAAAGGAAGCATGGAAACAGAGTCAGAGCAGTAACAGAGACAAGAGTCATATTACATGTTTCATCTGCGACAAGACTGGTCACTATGCTTCTGAGTGTCCTGATAAGGTGCTTAAGTTACAAGAAATTGTTGAAAAGAAAGATGAAGAAACACAAGAAGCTGATGAATTGATGATGCATGAAGTAGTATATCTAAATGAGAAGAAAGTAAAACCAAGTGAATTTGAGGTTGAAAGAGACATGGAGAACTTATGGTATCTTGACAATGGAGCAAGCAATCACATGAGTGGAAATCGAAGGTTTTTCTCTAAACTTGATGAAGGAGTTACAGGGAAAGTACGATTCGGAGACGACTCTCGTATTGATATCATGGGAAAAGGTTCAATCAGATTCGTCTTGAAGAGTGGTGAGAAGAAAACCTTGAGCAATGTCTACTACATACCTGGGCTACGGAGCAACATTGTGAGCTTGGGACAAGCCACCGAAGCCGGATGTGAGGTCAGTATGAAGGACGACGTGCTGAAGCTCTTTGATCGAACAGGCCACTTAATGATCAAGACGTCGAGGTCAAAGAACCGGCTATATAAAGTGAACTTGCAAGCAGATGTCGTTGAGTGTTTACAAATCACAGCACCGACTGAATCAGCGAGATGGCACGCAAGGTTGGGACATGTTAACTCAGAAACAATTAAGACAATGATAAGCAAGGAGTTGGTTGTAGGCATACCTGATATCACTATTGGAAAGGAGACTTGTGTGTCGTGTTTACTTGGAAAACAAACCAGAAGCCCTTTTCCGCAAGCTACTCATTATCGAGCTACACATCCTCTCGAGCTTATTCATGGAGACCTTTGTGGGCCGATCACTCCTCCCACTCCTGGACAGAAGCGCTATGTGTTCGTACTTATTGACGATTTTTCGAGATACATGTGGACTATAATGATCAAAGAGAAGAGCGAAGCCTTTGAAAAATTCAAATCATTCAGACAGCTTGCAGAACAAGAAACAAGTGCTACGGTAAAAACTTTTAGGTCAGACAGAGGAGGAGAATTCATGTCTCACGAGTTTGATGGCTATTGCAAGACAAATGGGATCCAAAGACATATGACAGCTCCATACTCTCCACAACAAAACGGAGTCGTCGAAAGACGAAACCGTACTTTGCTTGAGATGACCAGAAGCTTATTGAAACACATGAGTGTACCAAACATGTTATGGGGAGAAGCGGTCAGACATGCCACCTATCTACTAAACAGAGTTGCAACGAGATCTCTACAAGGGCAAACACCTTACGAAGCCTTGAGGAATAAGAAACCAAACGTAGCACATCTAAAGGTTTTTGGGTGCATTTGTTATGCAAGAACAGAGAAAGCGGGAAGAAAGAAACTTGATGATCGCTCAAGATTACTGGTACACTTGGGAACTGAGCCCGGTTCAAAGGCCTATCGGTTGTTTGATCCCGTAAGCAAGCGAATAGTGGTAAGCCGTGACGTACACTTTGATGAAGAGAAGCAATGGAAC
Source organism: Brassica rapa (assembly GCF_000309985.2). Classification (NCBI taxonomy): domain Eukaryota; kingdom Viridiplantae; phylum Streptophyta; class Magnoliopsida; order Brassicales; family Brassicaceae; genus Brassica; species Brassica rapa. The sequence goes on from NC_024802.2 coordinate 3,624,784, forward strand.
TGGAATGATAATGTCGGAGATAAAGAAACAGAGCAGGGATCGTTCGACGTCGAACTAACACCCTCACGAAACTCTTATGATTATTCTGAAGAACAGCCTACAGATGATATTGAAAACGATGAAGAAGAAGCCATTGATGATGATGGTGAAGGAGATGAAGAAGAACAGCCGGAGTTAAGAAGATCAAACAGAGCAAGCAAGAAACCGTCATACCTAGACGACTACATTTTAATGGCCGAGGTGGATTGTGAAAGACTTCTAATGGTCTTTAACAATGAACCATGGAGCTACAACGAGGCTAAGGAGTTAAAAGTTTGGGTAGATGCATGCGAAGAGGAGCTAAGTTCGATAGAGAAAAATACCACTTGGGTCCTAGTTGACTTGCCGAAGGGTTTCAAACCCATTGGACTAAAATGGGTGTTCAAGATAAAGAGGAACGCAGATGGAAGCATAAGCAAATACAAAGCTCGGTTAGTAGCAAAAGGATATGTTCAACGACATGGTATTGATTATGATAAAGTATTCGCACCTGTAGCTCGAATCGAGACAATCAGAATGGTTATTGCAGTTGCAGTGTTAAACACATGGGAGATACACCATCTTGATGTAAAGACAGCATTTTTGAATGGAGAATTAAGAGAGGAGGTTTATGTTTGTCAACCTGAAGGTTTTGAGGTTAAGGGTAAATAGAATAAGGTCTACAAGCTGCATAAAGCTCTCTACGGCTTAAAACAGGCTCCAAGGGCGTGGAACATTAAACTTAACCGAAGTTTGAAAGAACTTGGTTTCACTCGTTGTTCTAAAGAGCCATCACTGTATAAGAAGAAAGCAAAAGGAGGTCTTCTACTCGTCTGCGTGTATGTCGATGATCTTCTAGTCACTGGATCATGTCTAAATTTGATCCATGACTTTAAACAAAAGATGGCTCAAACATTCGAGATGAGTGATCTTGGTAGACTCACTTATTACTTGGGAATAGAAGTGAATCAGAGTAACGAAAGCATTACATTGTCACAAGACAAATATGCTCTGAAGATTCTCGAAGAGTTTGGTATGCGAGACTGTAATCTTACTCATATACCCATGGATGCAAACGTCAAGCTATCAAAAGCACCACGAGAGAGAGGCATTAACGAAAGGGAGTATAGAAGGACCGTTGGATGTCTTCGGTATCTGTTGCAAATGTTAAGGAATCTCATGGAGCAGCTCTAAAGCAAATGTTAAGGTACTTGCGAGGTACCGTTTCTCTTGGGTTACGCTTTACATGGGCTGCAGATCAAGACTTGTTGGGTTTTAGTGACAGCTCCCACAACATTGATATCGATGATGGCAAGAGCACCACCGGACATATTTTTTTATCTTGGTGACAATCCAATCACTTGGTGTTCACAAAAGCAAGAGATTGTTGCATTGTCTTCATGTGAAGCTGAGTTTATGGCAGCTACGGAGGCTGCGAAACAGGCAATATGGCTTCAAGAATTACTAACTGAAATCGTAGGGAATGAGTGCAAGAAGGTGGTGATACGAGTTGATAATAAGTCTGCGATCGCTCTTACTAAAAATCCTGTATTCCATGGCCGGAGCAAACACATTCATAGGAGGTTTCATTTCATCCGAGAGTGTGTTGAGAATGATCAAATCGAAGTCGAACATGTTCCAGGGAATGAACAGAAGGCTGATATACTTACAAAGTCACTAAGCCGAATCCGATTCAAAGAAATGAGGAGTCTCATTGGAATGCAAAACGTGAGTGAAGATGAAGTCAAGCTTAAGGGGGAGAATGTTGGTTTAAGCTTTGAGTTAGCTTGAAACACAAGCCATCCTAATCCTAATTGGTTATGTTTATCTTTAAGGATTAGGAAATATTGAAAGTGATATATCTTATAGGATTAGGAGTTATCTAGTTCTATATATACTGATGCATATGTAATTGAATCACCAACGGATTGTGTGAGGTGATTAGCTTTAGTACTTGAGTTGTTGCTAAAGCTTGATTGAATTAATAAGAGAAGGACTTCTTGTTAAAGTGTTTGAGATTCTATATATATCACTAACAGAGACAGAGAACACACACCATATCAATCAAAGACCTGTGAACTCAATTCTTAAAGAAGATCGCATGAGCATAGAAATGTTCATCAAACGGTAAAAGATAAAATGATAGTTTGGATAACACTTGGTAATGGGGGAAAACAGACCTCCGGTGAATGGTGATCGTATACTTTACAATGTAACGGCGGCTATGGCTAAAACTTTCAGGGAAATCAGTCAACAGAGGAAGCCAATTAAGGTCTGTCTCTAATAATCATCTGGTAACTTGGAGTAGTCAGACTGCTACGACCCAAAGAAAACTTCATGAAAAGTGAAAGCCAAAAGGTTTCCAAAGAAGAAGTAGGATAAGTAACGTACGTTTCCTGAGGCTGTAAGCAAGCTAAAGTGGACATAATTCACGGGTGAGAACGTGGATGGAGCTGAAGAGGAAACCAATCGGCTTTGGCGCGACCTTAGAACGATGTCTTGATGATGGAAGATATAGCAACTGCATCGACAGAATTTTTTGGAAAAGCCGATAGCTTTATGCCTCGTGAAATGGAGCTCAAATTCTCTGATAGAAACCTGACTTGTGAGGATTAGGATGTTTGTGGTCGATGGAGCAATTAGAGAAGTATGATAAGAGATATAGAGAAGATGGTTTGGAGAGGAGGAATAGGTACCTATTTATAGTCTTAGCTAGACCGACTCGCCGATGGATGATCGCATTCAAGGCTAGATCGTGGATGTTTGAATTAATGAGGATTAAACACGATGAACAAATATCTGGTGCGTTAATCAGATGAAGATCAAAGCCGCCTTAGAACAAAGAGGAGAGGAGAAGAAGCTTCTTCGCGTAATTAGAATTAGGGTTAGAGACGCACCCTGTTTCTTCGGGCCGCATACAACATAAAAAAAACTAAAGCCCAAAACCCTTTGAGAAAGACCCGTCCCTCACAGATTGCTTAACAACTAAAGAGCACATCACGTCCTGGATCTATAACGACTAAAGCCCACAATACCTCTGAATAAATGATGCGCCGCGTTTCACACAGAATGAACACGTGTCGGCCTGTCAGAGAGTGAGTTTCCACGTGGATACCCTAGGAGTGAGACCAACAATTTTTTATATATATAGATAATAGATGTAGGCATGAGTAATCAGTTTTTCGAGTTTTGTTTTCTTTCTTAGTTTTCTAGATATAGAAACTGTTTGCTTTTTCATGAAATATAGAGATTTTCAAGTAAAATATCAAATAATTAATATTGAACTAAAACATGAGATAATTCAAATGCTTTACAATTTAAGAAATATTCATATAATTCGTTTTTAGGTCATTCAAATTTTTATAATATTAGATACTAGATGTGTGTGCGGGCTTAATCGTTTTACAAATATATATTAGTTTATATTTTATTAATTCAAAAATCAGCATGATAACTTATTATTTATGTTTTCAAAAACATTAAATCAAACATCAAATTATATATATATATATATGACATAAATTTAAATAAAATATATATGTTTATTATTGTGCTGAAATTTTAAAAGAAAACATTCACATATAAAAAATATTTCAGTAAATGTATTTATACAAATTTCATTGATTAATATATAATTATAAATTGTTTATTTGTTATTTTCTAGCTTTTATAATTGAAAAAATAAATTTTAAGAAAACAACACAATATATAAGAATTATCTTATTTAAAAACAAATTAATATTTTTAATAAAAATTTGTTTTTAATTATATTTATAACTGAAAAATATGTTTTAAGATAACAACACAATGTAAAAATTATTTTTTTGAAAATAATAATAAAATTTCGTTTTTGATTATATAGTTAATTATAGATAAATTCATTAAGGGTAGTATAGATATTAGCGCTCTAACTTTTAACGTGATAGCTATGTTGCTAAAATTTACTTCGCAAATAATAGTATAGATAGATTTACCAACCTAATTTTTTGGTTTATAATTCATACTTTAACATGTATAATTATTTGAGAGCTAAATATAATTAATATTTGTAGATATAAAAAAAAAATATGTATTTTGGATATTCGGATATCCATTTGTTTTTTTGGTTGGGTTTTGATTTTATTTCAATTTTTTGGATAAGAAAAAAAAATGTTTGGATTTCTGAATTCCGATCTGTGTTTTATCCGGTTTGATTTGGTTAGCTTAAGGGATAATTGGCACCACATTTGTATGGACGTTATGGAGTAACTGCTAAGGGACAATGCCCATCATAATTATTTTTACTCTCGCGCACATGTGCGCAAAAAAGGTGGAACTGTTGCTTACGTTACTGCATTATCACGCTGAGATAACAAACATTTTTCTCTCCTCTTGAACTCTCTCTAGGCGGCGATAAAAGAAATTAGGTTTTGCTCCAGTCCGGATGGCGCAAGGTGGCGCGTACCGGCGACCGGAGGCTCTCCCTTCTCTCTCAACCGCTCATCTTCTCTTTGCTACAGAGTGGTCCCTCTCACTCTCTCTGCCTTGTCCATCGCTCTGCTTCTGGAGGCTCCCGACACCGCCTTTACTGCAGGAAAGCTCCGGTCTCAGTGGGATTCTGCTAGGTGTTGGAGCATCGACGCGAGATGGGTGTGGGTTTCTATCGTTGTAGTCGGCTTTTGGGTTTGGGTGTTGACTAGATCTGGATTTTTCCCTTTTTAGATCTGGTTTCTCCTTGTGGTTTGTAGGCTTGTGAGCTATTATTTCCATGTTCTGGTATCGTGTGCTTGTCTGAAGCTTCTCTTCGTTAGCGAGTGGAGTCGAGCTCTTCTTGTTTTTCCTCAGCTCGGCGTCTTGTTGTGGAGGCGAGGCTATCTTCGGCTCAAGATCGGTGACAGGTCTCCCTCTGTGTCATCCTGTTGGTGCGTGCACGTATGAGTTGTTGCTGTGTGGCTGCTATCTACTCCGTGAGTTAGTGTGTGCGGTTAAAGTTTGGAGGTTAAGCTCTGTCGTCCACGGCTGTAGCTTGTTCTTCTCTGAAAACTGCTCAATCTTTGTCTGTCCCTCTCACTTCGCTGTTCCCCGGTGCTCTGCTTCTCCTCGATTCAGAGCCTCTTCACTCCGCTTCTTGGGTTCTCTCGACTCTTTATCGACGGTATCTTCCTCGAGGCGCAAAAGAGTAAAGTCGAGGTTCTCTGCACGGTGCAAGGCGCTTGTTTGAAGTTCTGATGCTCTTTCGTTCCTTCTCTCAATGTAGCTTGTGTGGAAAATCATCATCCCAGTGCCTCTTTGGCCTCTTGGTCGATGAGGTAGATTGCTCTCCCCTCTTTTGCAGGATATGAAGAACGAGTCTCAGTGTTGCCTTATCACCTGCTTATGTTCTGGCAGTGCTGACGGCCTGTGGAGCTCTGTCCTCCCCTTTGTGAGATCCTGCTGATGGTTCTCGTTGGTGGGTACGCGTGAGGAGTTTTCTTCCCTCGGTCTAGTCAACTGAGTGGAGTATACTTCTGTGGCAATGTGTGTGGAGAGTTGAGAGTGCATCCGCTTCTCGTATGGTCTTTGTCTTGCTTTGGTTGGTGTGGAGCGGTGGCATCATGGTCGTTTCTCGTGCCCAATATATGCATTCGTGTAGTCTAGCCTCCGTGATGGTGTTTTTGCGGCAGTGGCTTCCCCGGTCTGGAGGTTTGTGTGGGTTAGTTGCTCATCTTTTATAGAGGTGAACATCGAAAATTGGCCAAATCTATCGGGTTCGTGCTCTCGGGCTTAAAGCAACTTTTTTTCATCCAACAACTGTAATTGGTGTCTCTTTCTTCCTCTCCCTACAGTCGACGCAATGCTCTGTGGTGATGTCTTGCATGGCTAGGCCTTCTTGCGTTCTTCCTTTTTGTTATTCGTTGTTGTTGTTTTGTTCTTAGTTTCTTTCGGTGTGTCTTTTCTTAGTTCTTATGTTGTTCTGTCAAAATTCGAAAATGGTAAATAAATTTAACATTTTTACCAAAAAATAAATCTTATATTTTATTTTTAATATATTTTTTGAAATCATCCTACTATATGAAAGATGCTAATTTGAGAGCTTCTAAGGGATGCCACATGGGCAAAATAATCTCCACTTATCAAATTGCCATGTCACTAGCAGACTGGGCTTCGAATTAAAATTGCAATAAAAGGTTTGGGCTTCGTTGCCGGTGGGCCAGGTAAAGAATGAATTCAATGAAATCGAAATCGAATGAATGAATCAATTGGCTACGATTTGCCGGTGGGCCAGGTAAAGAACAATCTCGCAGCCCAGCCCATTAAGTTATTAACATCTGCACTCTTCACGTAGATACAGAATCCCACGAGAAAACCTGCTAACGTCATTTGGTAAGAAATTGTCTACGATCAATAAGCTGTACCCTTCGTCGCAAAAGCCAATTAGCTGACCTATTTTTTTGTGGTCGATCTAACCAATCATTTTAATATTCTTCCTTTTGTTTAAGGAAGTGTTGTTCCCAACACCATGGTCAAATCAACCTCCAAAGATCCTCCCCTTCTAGGAAGTATTTAATATTTACAAGTTCATTTTTGAATCAAAAACTATTAGTATTGATATATTAATTTAATACTTAAATCTAAGGTAGATTTTCCTTTCAGATAGTACTGATTTTTTTGTATTTTAAAATACAAACTATGAACCGTATTAATTTTACAACAACATATTTATATTTTACATTTTTTAAATAAAACATCACTAGTATTTATTATTCAACCAATAATAAAATATAATGTATACTAAATAACTGATTTTACATAATGTTGACATTACTTCTTAAAGTTCCTTTTTATTATTTTTACTTTTATATTTTATATATTAAAAAAACATTAATTATTTATCTATCTGCTATTAAACCAATAATAAAATATAATGTATAATAATACTGGTCATATAACATTAACTATTAATAAATTTTATATAGAAACTTGAAAATGTTATTTATTTTAGAATAAAAAATTCTCTTTAAGTCGAAATATAATAAAAACGTCAAAATAGTAAACAATATACTAAATTAGAGAAATATATGTCAATGTCATAGAAGAAGAAAACAAAATTAATTCCCAGAAACAAAGGGCAAAAAGCAGAAATAAAAAGCTTAAAAGTATAAACTTTTTGAACATTCTTTTTTTCTTTTTTTTTTGAACAAAAAAACTTTTTGAACATTCATAAAGCTGAAAACGACAGTATGTTCTTGGTTAAAAACAGTGTTTTTTGCATAAAGCCAACACCCCATAATTGCTTCAACATGAGAAATTAATTAAATCATCCTTTTTAGAATGCTCATATTACACACAATCACGTATCATTAACGTCTTAGATAACTATTGTAGTGTCTGTGAATATGATTCCTCTTCTCTTTAAAGTTTAAATTTTTATATTTGTAATACCATTTTCTATAATAATTTTAAATTATTAGTATTGATATATTAGTTTAATACTCTAATCCAAAATTCTAATAAAACAAATATAAAAGCACATCATTATAATTGTTTGCAAATGTAGGTTTCCTTTTTATATAGTAGTGATGTTTTTAATTTTAAAATACAAATTATGGACCATTTTACACTGTTTATCATAAATTTAGTTTCATATATATTTAGTTTTAATACATTTTTAATTATTTACATCTTATTTAATTTGATTCTTAACCAGACAACAAAAAAAATGACAAAGCCAAATAATTTTCCGTAGTTTTAGATAGTTAGCCGGCTAAAACTCTATGATTGACAAACAGATATTATTTTTGAAGGAAGTTTATTGTTCCAATTGAGGCTCTTAGAATTTGATATATATAGTCAAAAAATTATTTACACCCTATTAATTTATCAAGTTCTTCATTCAAAAAATTTATCAAGTTCTATGTATTACAATTATTTAATATATATGTGTACTCTTTATAATCATAACTTTATTAATTAATAATATTCTTCTTTCCAATATCAAAGTCATCAAGTTCGAACACAACGAAGCGTAAACGTGGACGGCTGCTAGGAGTACGGAATAAAGTGAAAAATATACACAAAATTTAATATGTGCCAGAAGAATATGCGCCTCAGCGAAGATGAGAAAGAGTTCTCTATCTACGTCCTGAGGGTTGGCGACGGGAACCCCCTACCTACTGAGATGAATGAATTTGATGAAGATGAAGAAGATCAACTCATTTTATTGACCGAATGTTGGTCGAGGAGCTCAGCTCAACTCCACACAAACAAATTCTAGAAACTACTTACGGGGGAACGGACCAATAGAAAGGAACCAAGCAAGACTATACAGAAAGGGCTATCCTCACACCAAGGAACGAAACGGTAGATGAGATAAATGAATACATGATATCTGAAGCTGACGGTGTTTCAAAGGAATATCTCAGTTCCGATAGCTTCGGTATAATAGACACTGACTCTGAGAACAACGAGACATTGTACCCAGTGGAGTATTTAAACTCATTGAGCTTTCCATGCCTGCCTGCACATAAGCTTACATTGAAAGTGGGTGCCCCTTTCATGCTCCTAAGGAATTTAAATCAAAAGAAGGAGTTATGCAATGGAACACGTCTGATTGTCACTTACCTAGGTGAGCGTATTATCCAAGGTGAAATAGTTACAGGCTCTCATGTTGGACATAAAGTGTTCCTTCCAAGGTGAATCAGTAACTAAGCATCCGTTCACCTTAGAAAGGCGGCAATTTCCAATCAGGCTATGTTATGCAATGACAATTAACAAAAATCAGGATCAGAGTTTGAAAGGTGTCATACTGTATTTGCCACAACCTGTTTTCACCCATGGGCAGCTCTATGTTGGTCTTTCCCGAGTTACTACCAAGTCAGGCCTCAAAATTATACAAAGAAAGGATCAAAAGATAGGAAGGGTTAAAAACATAGTCTACAAAAAATATACAACGGTCTACCTCACTTACCAGGTAATCCAATATTATTTGCAACACAATACAGCATTATCCAAAAATACTAAACTCCTTTCTCTCCCTCCCCCAGAATCACGATCAGATGCTCACTCAGAGCAGGCTCCCCAGAATCACGAACAACCTTCTATACCATAAGATGCAATCAACCAGTAAGTCTGGCGACCAAAAATCTCCCTACTCAATAATAAAGCTGTACTAACCAAATTCTTTTTATCAATAGGTCCGCCTGCAATAGAAAGTGTCAGCTCTATAAGACCATTCACAATATACCTCGCAGACATCATCTACGTCTTATCTTATTTTAATTATTTTTCGTTATCTACCAAATTCTATTTCCTTTGGACAATTACTTATTTCTACTGTCAAACTATTTTGTTTCTACCTTCACACATCCAAAAAAACAAAACTTAACTCACACTTTCAAACTTAACTCAAACCAAATTTTAATAAAACATTACTTTAATTACACATGTTTCGCGCGGACACCGGCTCTAGTTAATAATAAAAATTTCTATAAATACTCACGTCACAGTCAATTCACCCAAGTCTGAAACAGAAAAAAAAAAAAAAGGTAAACTTCTACTATTTTTTTATCGTTCTTTCTAAATTCATACATGTAGCTAATCAATTATTGGACTTTCTTTTCACCAAGCATGGAGGAGATTTGACGCGTGGGCGGGTTAACCGACCTTTTAATTGGATCAATTATTAGACTTTCTTTCCGGTTTGTAATTGGGTTGGGTTGCATTTATTTATGTTTCTCAATGTAATAGTCGATTGGGCTTTCTACCAATTGAATAATTGACAAAAAAAAAATTCTATCGATTAAATCCATGGTGATTGTAACTGGGAAAAGAAACTACAACTGAAAGTGAAAACTACAAATTAGCCGACAGAAAAAAAAAAGGAAACTATAACAATATATATCTAGAATGCAATCAATCTCCTTCGTCTCCTCCTGCGTGTGAGTTTGTCTCAAATACTCTTCCCTGAGTTACCCTCTCTTTCAATTCGAATTGATCATCTTTGCTTACGGGAAGCGACTGTGAGCAGCCCTAATCGTGGTTTAGGTAAAATCGTAATTGATTTGGTATGGTGGATCTGATCAGCAATTTGCCAGATGAGATTCTTGGGAAAATCCTGTCTTTAGTTCCGACAAAGGTTGCTGCTTCCACATCGGTTCTGTCCAAGAGGTGGAGGAATCTGCTGGGTCTTATCGACAGCCTTTGCTTTGATGAGTCAGAAGAAGCAACAAGCGGTTCACATCGCTTCTTTGATTTCGTAGACAAGACTTTTGCGCTGTTAAGCGAATCTCCCATCATCAAGAAACTCTCTCTCTCTCATATTCCTACAAGTGGCCGTGACGATGATAACTCTCGTGTCAGCCGTTGGATTTGGACAGCGCTGGAACGCGGTTTATCGGAGCTACACCTGCACGCCACCCCACGCTGTCACGGTGTTTATCTATCGAGAGAGCTGTTCACGAGCAACACACTGGTGAAGCTCACACTCTCGGGTGAATATGCTCTTGAAGTCGATCGTGTTTTTCTTCCAGCGCTCAAATCGATTTCTCTCTTATCAACTTGGCTTGATGGGCCCAACTATGGTCGGCTCCTCGATGGCTGCCCTGTCCTGGAAGACTTACTCATAACTGAAACTCATCGTTGGGCTCTGCCATGCTGCGCATCTTTCGTGGAAAGTGCATCCCTCAGGCGGCTTGTGATTACTGTTAAGCTTTCGGATACTGAAGACACCACTGTTTTTTTAAAAGCACCAAGTCTTGTGTTCCTTGACTATTCTGGTTATGTCACCAGCGTGTATGATTTTGTCGATTTGGATATGCTCGTCGAAGCCAAGCTGAATCTCATGTTATGGGATTCAAGCGTCTATGATGAGCATCATGATGATGATTATTATGATGATGGACGGCCGGAAGGTATATCTGCTGATATTACACGTTTAGTTGCGGGTATAAGCAACATTAGGACCCTTCACTTGTCTCCTGAGTCTCTTGAGGTCAGAGTTTTATTCTTCTACTTTCTTTTCTTTTTTTGGTTTGTGGAGCTAGCAACTTATATGTGATGATCTTATATATGTATGTCAGTTGTTTCATCTCTGCTGTGAGTCCATACCCGTGTTCAACAACCTCCTTACTTTATCTATCGAGAGTGACAAGGCACATGGCTGGCAAGTGATGCCTCTTCTGCTCGAGAGTTGTCCAAATCTACACACTTTAGTCATCAAGGTATTTATTTACTTTCACTAATATATTTTGTTTTCTGTTGTGGTTGTTGTTTCCCATTATACGACGTCAATTTGGTCTCTCTTGATTTCAGGGTCTTGTGCACAGAGTAACAAATAGATGCGGAGATGCATGCCCTTGCAGCCCTGAGGAGCATAAGAATAAGAAGAGGAGAACTGTAAAGGATGAGGAAGAAAGTTGTTGTTTATCGACATGTCATGTGAAGGTGCTAGAGATTTCAGAGTATGGAGGTTCTTTTCAAGAGCTTAAACAGATGAGACATTTCTTGGGCAAGTTGGAATGTCTTGAAACCGTGAAAGTTTGTGTTGACGCAGACGAGAATAACAACAACCGTGAAGTCTTGCAAGCTAATCTGCTGTCTCTCCCAAGACTTTCATCCAAGTGCAACATCATGTTCATCTAATTTTGCAGTGACACAGCGATTCCAGCCGTTGTCGAAACTCTAAACACCAGTGAACCGTTCGCTAGGAACCTTGTATGTGTGTGATCTTTTTGTCCATATGCCGTTGTTTGTAGTAGAACCAACATTGTCTTTGCCCACAAACCTATTTCCTTTGGTATCTGGACGATCGCACCAATGAACAAATTGATGAACTCTTTGCCTTTGACTGAAGTATTGTTGATACTTTACGTTTATTTTTCTGTTGATGTAGGAGCAAGCAATTCCACTTGAAATAAGAAGTTACAGAAATTTTCAATCACTGCCTTACTCGTTTAAATATCAAATGAATCAGTTAAAAATGGGCATATATAATTATAGATTATATATGATTATATATGTACTCTTGACAGATCCTACTAATTGACCAGAATTTGTCGACGCACACACGGAAAGCTCACAGCACCAATATGGATGGTTTCCACTTTTTTTAGTCGCACACTATCTGTCAGGTGTGAAAAAACAGAAACTTAAACGGTTTTTTTGTTCTCTGACTTAACAAGACACTTAGATGCTCATTTTGGCGCTTTAAAAGTACATAACTATTTTGTGGAAGAATGATTGCAGAAACATCGATTTCTATTGATTTTGCAAGAACTAGGCAAAGATTTTTCCATCGTATTCGAGTATTGGTGGATGTGGATCTCGACGATCATTTTTATCAAAGTAGAAGGTTAGTTTTGCTTATCTCGTTGGGTTAAAATTTAAAACCCTATAACGAAATAGCCAATTTAATATTATAGATGATGCCTCTACAGTAAAAACTAAATTCTCATATTTCAGAACCCATGTTTGTAGAATTGATTAAATATTTTACCAAATTAATCCACTTACTATACAGTCTTGAATTGAAAAGACCTTAAATCCGCAACTGAGTAGGAAACAAACCTGAAACAAAAATAAATATGCTCCAAACAGAAACTGAATACCTAGAAGGCTAGAACTAAACATATTAATGAACAAACCTAAGGTTAATAAATTTAAAAACATAAAACAAAAGAATTAATATTATTTATTCGTTAATGAATAGAAGAAACAAATAGTAATATCTATTTTAGAGAAAAAATAAAGATAAGTTCGAGTAGTCTTGTCTTTAAATGTTATTATAAAAATGAATATATATGTAAGTTGGAGATGATTTTAAACATTAAACCTCAAATTACATATAGCATCTACGTTTGTAGCTCTAAGAAAGTTTTTCACTCAAAAATATTAACAAAGAAACAAAAAGTATGAAAGACGATGTAGAAAATTGGATAATAATTTCTTTTTGAAAGGTTATAAGAAAGTGAGAGACTAACTTGCCATTTGTTATTTGTTAAATAGAATAATTATTCGAGTGGATTAAGGATTCTATTAGGTTTTGGTGAAGAATGAATCTATTAGGTTTTGCTGGTCAAGAATTTGACTAGGTTTTGGTGGTGAAGGATTTGATCAGGTTGGAGGATGTTATCAATGATGTTTCGCGCTTAGGTTAGCTTTTTTCGGTCATTGAGGAGACTGAAATCCCACTGCACAACGAATGTACACATGTCTTCGAAGTTACTGGGATATTTAAATTGGCTGTTGATGGCCTCTCCGAATACATCTACGTTACTGAGATATTTAAATTGACATGGTAGCATTTTTGTAATTGTTTACTCATTTTGTGTCTTTGGCTTACTCAGTGGTGAATTCACAATCGTGAGTAGACATCTTCTTCACGATTGAACTAAATAGGATTTTGAATTCCCAGAATGAAAAATGTTCTTGGTCTGAAAGCTATTTACAAGTATAATGCTTAATTTTTTTTTTTGTCGTATTCCTAAAGTCTAAGATTTCACTTCGTTCATCTTGCAATTCAACTCAGAACTACTTGGGAAGTTAGAAAAAAAAAACTTTGGTCAAGATGGATGATGGTCGTGGATGCTATGTTGATCAAAGTCAAAGCTTTAACATTCACTTGGATGAATCGAACCGCCAGCCGCCTCAAAGTCACTGACTTGCACTTCTACACTTGGTTACAGGTTTGAATTTTTGATTGAATTTCAAAAGAGTGGTATATTAATTTTCATTTCTTTTAATCTCATTATGTTATTGTGAATTTATACCAACAATGTTTAAAAGTAGGGATGCAGCACCTGCTATTACATGTTACAAAGACACATGGGATAATTCATACTGTGGATTTGAAGGGTATATATATTTCCTGCTTTCCATCTCATAAGTGGGTCACAAGGAACATACATTGATGTATAGATCAGTGGAGGACTGTGGTAGATGAGCCAACCATCGCCAAAATAGTCACCCTCAGTTGAAAATATGTGCGGTAGATCCCAAGGAGATTCACCGAAAATTGTTCCATTCTCTAACTAGACTCATCTAAGTTTGGGATTCTTGTTTCAACATTCAGAACCTTGTGAAATAAACAGATGCAACATGTAGCTTTGAAGTCTCTAAAGCCACCAAAACAATGAAATGCTCTTGTTTGTGTAGAAAACGTTGTAGCTTTATGGTAATGATCTAGACAGCAGTGATTCGAGCCAGGTGAAATCTGTAGATAACATCCCACCAATGCACAGGTTTGTCTGTAATGCTTCACCGATCTGAATCTGCAAGGAGGTTGACTTATTGCAGCTTGCAGAGCCTCGGCTGCATCTTCACTTCTGTTAAACATAGTTGACATCGTCTAAATCGATGTGTAAAATCTGTAAATTTCAAAAGTTTTTGTATTTAATAGAAAATAAAAATTAGTTTGTATATTAAACGGAGATCCAAAAATAGTTAGTGTATTTTATTAGAAAATGAAAAATAGTTTGTGTATTTAAAAAAAAAAATTATTTTCAAAATTTAAACATGTGTTAATTAAACATGAACACCCTCGTCACTGCCGCTAAATATAGTTAATGCCGTCTAAAACTACGTATAAAACCTGCGAATTTCAAAAGTTTATGTATTTAATAGGCAACAAAAATTAGTACTTGTATTAAACAGGGATCTAAGATAGTTTGTGTATTTTTTTTTGTCGGGGATTTATTTAGATATTACAATTATGAGAAGATTACAAAGACGATTCGATAACCGACAATACTACCTGCCTTATGAGGATCTATACCTAACTGCATCATTGGAGCCGTCTTATGAAGATCACGTCTGACCGGATTTACTTGCACCATGTTGAGAAACCCTTTTAACTCTTTCTTCCGTAATCGCATAATTGTTAAATAAATCGTTTGCTCCGGGAATTGAAACCTAGATTTCATGTGCAATCTGCAAGAAATTGCATGGTCTGGGATTTGAACCCTAGACCTGAGTATAGTAGCATTTAAACCATCATCACCAAACTACGATACTTCCACAAATAGTTTGTGTATTTTATTAGGAAATAAAAGTTTGTTCGTGTATTTTTAAGGAATTTTTCCTTATTCGTTCAAAAAGGACTCGTTGAGTTAAATATGTTAGGTTGAGAGGGCCCCTTATTCTCATAGTTATTATTACGAAAACAAAGATTTTATGTTGATTATTTATCTTTTCACCAAAAAAAATTGTTAACAAAAATTAACTAGGAAAAAAAAAGAAGATGCTTTCCTTTTGTAGCTTTATGGCAACGTTCTGGGTTTTAAAGTTTATAGAATCTCTTTTTTGACACATACCAAAGAAGAAGAAGAAGCATTTTCTCACCGTCGCTACTCTAATCTCTCTCTCTCTCTTTCCCACCGCCGCAACGGCCATAGGGTTCCGACCACCCCGACGGTGAACTCGTTTGTCGGTTATCAAAAAGCCGAGAGCAACGAGTTAGTCGAAACTCGATCTCTTCAGATCTGCATTTTGCCCGAAACCGCATGTCCAAATAGTTGAACAAACAACAAACAAACAAAGCTTCCGCTCTCACTTCAAGATTCCTTTCCAGAAGCTACATTTCCCACATCCAATTTCATCTTCGCTACCTCTGTATGATTCACATGCTTTGAAGAGTAGATTCAGTCAAATTTGTTTTCTATTTTGTCTCCAGTTTTGTGTGTCGGCAAGATTCCTTTACATTTTAGCCTTTCCTAATTCAGCAATCTACGCTGCATCTCAGATATTTAGTCCTCATCGTTTCTTACTCTTTCAGGAAACTTTTCCACATGTTTGTTTCCGTCTTTTTAAAGTCTTACTTGGGAATTTAATTAGGGATTTTTCAGATCTGTGGTTCGCTTTAATTGTGAAACTGAGCTCTTGATTTTATCAATTAATTAATCTGTATCTTACACTAATAGATTGATATGGACCGACGAAGCTGGCCTTGGAAGAAAAAGTCTTCTGATAAAACAACCCTAGTGGTTGAATCTGCTGCTGATACCTCTCATCCTCAAGTTGAAAAGGTTAATTTTTTTTTTGATTCTGATTGAAACTTTCTTTTGCGCTAATAAATTTTATTTATTTGGAAAACAGGACGTTGTTAAGAAGCCAAAGTATGTCCAAATCTCTGTGGAGCAGTACACACATCTCACTAGCCTCGAAGAGCAGATAAAGACATACGATGTTCAGATTAAGTCCTACGAGAGTCAAGTCGAAGCCTACGAGGAGCGAGTCAAAAGCTTCGAGGAACAGATCGAAGCGTACGATGACAAGGTTCAGAGTTACGCTGAACAAGTGGAGACTCTGAACGAGGAGAAAGAAGACTTGAGCGAGAAGCTCACTGCTGCTAACGAGGAGATAGATACCAAAGAGGCTTTGGTGAAGCAACACTGCAAAGTCGCTGAAGATGCTGTGGCGGGCTGGGAGAAAGCCGACGCTGAAGCTTTGACGTTGAAGAACACTTTGGAGTCTGTTACTCTCTCGAAGCTCACGGCTGAAGACCGCGCGGCGCATTTGGACGGTGCGTTGAAAGAGTGTATGCGTCAGATACGGAGCTTGAAGAAAGACCATGAAGCGAATCTGCATGATCTTGCGTTAAGCAGGAGTAAAGAGATGGAGAAGCTGACGATGGAGTTTGAGAAGAGGATCTCTGAGTATGAGCAGGAGCTGCTAAGGTCTGGAGCGGATAGCGATGCCTTATCAAGAACCTTACAAGAACGGTCCAACATGTTGGTGAAAATCAGCGAGGAGAAGGCACGAGCCGATGCTGAGATCGAGACACTGAAGAGCAATCTAGAAATGTGCGAAAGGGAGATAAAGTCTCTCAAGTATGAAGTCCATGTAGTGACTAGAGAGCTGGAGATACGCAACGAAGAGAAGAACATGTGTATTAGATCCGCAGAGGTTGCCAACAAGCAGCACTTGGAAGGAGTTAAGAAGATAGCTAAGCTGGAAGGAGAGTGTCAGAGACTAAGAAGTCTCGTGAGGAAGAAGCTGCCGGGACCAGCTGCGCTTGCTCAAATGAAGCTTGAGGTTGAGAGCTTAGGAGGAGGCGGAGACACCAGAGTGAAGAGGTCTCCGAGCAAGGCTTCTAGTCCGGGGAAGTCTCCGAGAGGTTATTCGTCGTCTGGTTCTGAGTTTTCTGTGGATAGTTCACAGAAGGTTCAGAAAGAGAATGAGTTTTTAACAGAACGTTTGCTTGCGATGGAAGAAGAGACAAAGATGCTTAAAGAAGCCTTGGCAAAGCGGAATAATGAGTTGCTGGAGTCACGGAATGCTTGTGCTCAGAGCAATAGTAAGCTTCAGAGCTTGGAAGCTCAACTGCAGCAAATCAATTCTCAGAAGAGGAGCAATCCGTCAAGTTCCATCTCTGTTTCTGAAGATGGGAATGATGATTCCGGAAGTTGCAGTGGAACTTTGTCCCAACAACAGAGCAATAAAGAGAAGGAGATGGCAGCATTGGTGAGAGTTGAGAGTGTTAGTAGTCATGTGGAGCTCATGGATGATTTTCTTGAAATGGAGAAGTTAGCTTGTTTGCCAAATCAATCTAGTATGGATTCCAAAGACTCTTCAGGTGATCAAGAGTTAGAAGTTGCGAATGTTGAGGCTCATACCGAAGTTAAAGATTCCGATAAAGATAGTCCAGCAGTGATGGAATTTAGGTCTAGATTATCAAAGGTTCTTGAATCTGTATCTGCTGATACTGACCTAGGGAAGATTGTCGAAGATGTAAAACGCATTTTACAAGATGTGAATGCTTGTATGGACCAGGACAAGCCTTCTGATGCGCAGGTTCATCCTGAAGAAGAGGCAGTCAACCAAGATTTGAAAACAGCTGTTTCTCGGATTCATGAGTTTGTTTTGTTGCTAAGAAAAGAGGTAAGGGCAGGTGAGGACACTGTGACCGAAGGAAATGATTTCGTCGAACTGATTGATGGCTTTTCCATCACGTACAACCATGTTTTAAGCGGTCATCAAAATTTGGACGACTTTGTATCGGATCTTGCTAATGTTTTCAACGAGGCCATGGAGCTAAAGGTAACTTTTAAGGGCCTTGCTCCCTCAGAGGTTGAAGTTGTGAGTCCAGATTGCATAGACAAAGTTGCATTGCCGGAGAGCAAGGCTGTAGCCAAAGAAATATATCAAAACGGATGCGTCAACAACGAGCCAGAGGTTCCCTGTGATGAGAACAGAGTTTTGAGGTATGAGTCAGAGTCCACGTTAGAGGAAATAGAAGAACTGAAATCAGAAAAGGAAAAGATGGCAGCGGATATAGAGGAGCTGAAGTGTCAGTTACAAGAATCAGAGAAGATGTTAGGTGAGATTAGATCACAGCTAGATTCTGCTCAGAGGTCAAACAGCTTGGCCGATACGCAACTCAGATGTATGACTGAGTCATATAGATCACTTGAAACACGCGCAGCTGATCTAGAGATTGATGTGAACCAGCTTAAGGAAAAGGTAAGGAGTTTAGAGGATGAGCTTGAGGATGAAAAACGCAACCACCAAGGAGCGATTATGAAGTGCCATGAACTTGAAGAACATATTCAAAGGTGAATTGTATTAGTTTTACATGAATATGAAAAAGTCTAGATATTCAAAGGGGTGATTTCTTCTTCACGGTTACATATACTTATATATTTTCACTTTTTCACAGAAGTAAGGACACTTCTTTGGTTGCTGTAGAGGACGAAGAAGCTGATAACAAGACCAAACAGGTAATGTTTTCACTTCACTGCCAGTCATCTTGTGCTTCTAATGTTTCACCATTAGATTTAGCTTATTTTCTGCATTTCAATTCATAACTCTAGGTTCTTGAAGCTCATTGTTCATACTACAAACAATCAGTTTAGGTGCATTATAAACTCTGCACTCACTCATTCATTGTTGAAGTTTGAGTTAACGGACTAACATGTACAGGAGAGAGAGTTAACTGCAGCAGCAGAGAAGTTAGCAGAGTGTCAAGAAACCATATTTGTGTTGGGGAAGCAGCTGAAGTCATTACGGCCACCAGAAAGACAGAGTGAGTCCTATTCTGAGGATGAACTAGGCACCAAGAACTATGCCGTAGACGAAGAAGATTTAGCTGACAATTGGGTTAACGAGGTCCCTAGATCTATGGAATCTCCTAATTGTCCTTCTGACTCAGAGACTAGTGAGTTAATGACATCGCCATCACGAGTGGGTTCAAGGCTCTCAAGGTCAGGCTCATCTGGTAATCCGACACCAGAAAAAGCTTCTAGAGGAATCAGTAGGTTCTTCTCCACCAAATCAGGATATTAGCTTTGAAATAAAAGAGAGAAGAAGAAGAAGCTGTGTGTAAGTGTATGACGAATTGTGATCAAATAACTCAAGGAGAATACTTTCATGTGGACTCTTTTTATCAGTTTTACATTACCCCTTTTTGTCGAACGACGTGTGCATTTTGATGTTGGTGTTTTGTTATTTGAACCAATCAAGGAAGGATGTAGCAATGTGCATCTTTTACCAACAAAGAAAAAAATTGTATTCGAAAAAATTCTGAACCTTACCCAACTAAAGTGGACAGTGAAAGCATGTTGAAATAACCTCACTGTCAGACGTCAGTTTCTGGTTTACTCATTGTTTATAACATGAAATATAGTTAGTGTTGGGCAACAGGGGGTCTGGACAAAAAATATCAATATGAATTGAACTGATTGAGTTTCTTTTACGATTGAATGTGAATTTGACATAAACATCTGATTAATTTTCTTTTACGATATTTTTGGGTTTTACCGAACCAGACCTTAAAAAAACTCGAAAATTAAAAATAAAAAGCAAAAGCAAAAAAAAAAAAAAAAACATATCAAATTCCAATCTCAAACAGGTACCCAAAATAGTAAAAGATTTTAATAAGTACTTAAGTAAATAACTATATCATAAATAATGAACTCACCATGTAGATGGATTCTTTATTTCAAATTTTTCCAGCTTACACATAGCATAGAAAAGTAGTCAAAAGTAGTTAAAGTAGCCAAATTATTCTTTTGTAAATGTTAATTCCCTAAAAGGATGAATAAATTTAAAATTTCATCAAAAAAAAAATAATGAACTCAAATGCTCAGTTAGTGTATATTTTGGATATTGAGGTTTTTATGTTTGATAACTACATTTGACAGTGTATGGTCCCTTTTTATGTAATGTTATTTATTTGTTTCGGACAAATAAATAATAGTACATAGATATACATTATTATTTTATATTTAATTATATTTAGGTGTTGTATCTATACATGCAGACATAATTTTTTTATAATTTTTTATTAATTTATGTCTTATTAATTCAAAAAATCAGCAAAATAAATTATCATTTATATCCTCAAAAAGTTCAAATTAAAAATCGAATTATTATATGTGACAAAGTTTTTCATAAAAATATATATGGTTATTATTGTGTTGAAATTTTAAACACTAACATATTATTTTTTTTAAAGAAAATAGCTTTATACAAATGTTTTTGCTTGATTAATATTTAAATATAAATTATTTAATTTCTATTTTTAACTTTTATATAGAAAATATTATTTTCAGATAACAACACAATATATATAAGAATTATCTTATTTTAAATATGTTTTCAATTATGACAATTTTATTGTATTAATTTATAATCAACTATATAATTATTTAATATAGCATATAAATCCAATACTAAATATAAAATTCGTTTAAATATTTTAGAAGATATCTTTATTCAATTTTTTTGCTTGATTAGTATTTAATTATAAATTATTTAATATTTTAATTTTAACTTTAATAATCGAAACTATTATTTCCTGATAACATCACAGTCTATAAGAATTATCTTATTTTTAAAATATGTTTTTTATTTTTGAACTTTTAATATATTTAATTTATCATCAATTATCTAATATAATATATAAATCTAATATTTTAATACAACAAAGAGGTTGATAGAATTTTAGTTTGATTTAAAATAACAGATTTAATGTAAAATAAGTCTAGTTACTTATCTATCTTATTAAAACTCAAGTACAAAATTGGAGTGTTTGGAGACTTGAATAGGACTATTAAAAAAATTTGGAGTGTTTGGAAACATAAATTGTAGTCTTTTAAAAAAAAATTAATTTTGTTTGGAAACAAGGATAGTAGTATTAAGAAAAAAAAAGTAATGGGCTTATGTTTTTAAGAAAAATTAAAAGTCCATCATATTATAAAAAACTATCTATCTGGGCGAGATTTAAAATATACGAAAACGGGTCAATCTAATCGCCTAAAACTTTTTCTTTTCTAAACTAACCATAAAACAAAATTTAAACTTTATACACATATTTCAAATCAAAATAATAATTTAAAGTTGATTTATATCAAAAATTGATTAAAAACTAATACATATATTCAAAAATGGATTTTTACTAAACTATTTTTCAATAACCATTATACAAAAATGTTGTCAATATATATAATAAAAATACAATACAAAGCCCAATTTGAAATACCAACTAAAATTATCGTTTTTATATTTTCTATTAAGTTTTATAAATATAATATATGTAATTATTTATATGATGGTACGTATAAAATACTATTAATTATATGATTACTTATATGATGGTACGTATAAAATACAATTAATTATATGATGACAGTATACGATATATAATAATGAATAGGGATGAGATTTCGGGAACCCATACGGGTTTGGTTCTGATCGGTTTGTGTTTCGGGTTTTCGGAGTCAAAGATTTAAGCCCTGTTAGGATGTTTCTAAATTTTGGTTATAGTTTGATTCGGATCTTTGCGGGTTTGGTTCGCGTTTGGATAACCCATTTAAATTATTTTTAAAGTTTTAAATCATTATCTATTTTAAATTTCTCAAAATCTATAAATAAAATAATATATTACCTATAAATTTGAATAACATATGTCAGAATACCTAAGCTTAACATATCAATTGGTTTGATTTAAAATTTTGGATATGGAATCAATAATTATTTTAAGTATTTTTGGTGATTTGAGTATACTTTAACTATTGCAGATATTTACTTTTGACTATCTATATATAGATTTTCAAGTATTTAAACCAATTTAAAAGTATCATTCTTAATGTTTTATATACGTTAAATCTAAAAATAATTAATATATATATAAGTATATAAATCTATTTTTAGATAAATTCGGGTACCCGAATACTTCGGTTCGGATCAGATTTGGTTCTCTAAATAACAAAATTTTGAATAATTCGAATATTTAATCAATTTATGTTCGGGTTTGGTACTATATTTTCGGATCGGTATCGGTTATGTTCTTTGGATTCATTTTGTAAAACCTTAATAATTACATGAAAAACAAATATCAACATATTTTTCAAAATGTACACCCGCGCGCCTGCGCGGGTCAAAATCTAATTCTTTATTAAGGGTAACAACGAATCAACCACTCTAATTTTTAATTTGATAGCTTGAATGCGAAAAATCACTATCGCAGATAATAGTATAGATAAATATATGTTTTTTTTTTGTTTTAGGTATTTAACTTACATCAGTTTTACTTTTCGAGCATTCGACCAACTATAATGATTCGATAAATTAGTTTGATCTGCATTTTATTCTGTATAATTAATTTGATTGACATTAATTCTACTTTATATATTTTTCATTTGCCTCATTCATTCGAAACCAAGCAACGCTTTACACTTTGAAGTCGAATTGATGTTTTTCGAAACCAAACGATGCTTTAGAGTTTGAAGTCGAATTGATGTTTGGTTTCTGTTTAATTGTTCTTACCAATACCCCAAGTGTCACACATATTAGCCTCGAAACTGTTTGATCATCGTGACCAATGTCCCCAAGTGTCAGACAATTAGTCTCGAAACTACATTTAAACATACGTGTGCATTTTGCAAGTTGGTGTCGAGTTGGTTTGACATCCAATTCCAAAGGCCAAAACTAATTAGATAGTAGTATTTTTTTGATAATATACAAGTTTTAGCACATGATTGTCCAGACAAGTATATATCTTGACATTAGAATATTTCATATTTTATTTTAAAAAGAGAGAAAGAGAAAACCCCGCAAAACTATAAGGATTCTGGCTCATACAACGTAGGAAAAAGTAACATGTCCTCCTCCAGAAATTGGAACTTGAAGTTTTCAATAACTTAACTCTCAGCAAAAGTTGTTCCATAAATCTGTGAGGGTCACTTCTTCACCTGACTCGAACCAGTAATCTGTTTTTAACTGCAATACACAAACAAAACTTGACTTCAATCACAACATGGTAACACGAGACTTGCTTCAAAACCAATGTATCCATTTACTTACATCAGTATCTGAAGTCACTATTTTCAAGGAAGAAGTATCCACTGCAGACTCATCTGTTTCCATACTACTGTCTCCTTTGTGTTTGCTGCAACCATGTCTTGTTCTAAGATCAATAAAAGATAAGACCAGACACAGAGAGAGTGAAAGAGTGTTGCCAAGTACCTTAGAAGGTAGACATCAATTGGTCCCATCCTACTCCTAATCACCATCCGGTATTGTCTCTGTGGAAAACTCATCACCTAATCATAACAAAAGTGTCTGCTTCATTCCTTTGACACATTATATTATAGCCACCCACTTTATATGAAAGTATGAAAACAAAACCTTACCTCATCAGGATCTGGAACTTCGATGCAACTAGCTGTAGGAGCTTTAATTGCCAGCAGTGTCTGGTTCTGTATCAAGAATGACCAGTTTAGTATGTTGAAGAAAGCACTAGATGATATCTAAAGAACTAGTAAGAGAGAACTGACCTGAAAGCATGGGAGGCTAGTTATATCTTCCTCCGTCATAAACATGTACCTGTGTATTTCCATCACTGATCTTAGCAAAGTTGTCGTGTAAAAGTACAAAAGATGAGACTCAAATGAACTGAAGAAAACCTTTTACAATGTTCATCTTCTTCTAAGGATCTGAGAGCTTCTTGTCTTTCCCTGGGGATATATATAACATGAAGATGTCTTAAACCATTGTAAAGAAGGAAGAAGAATGGATAAGTCTCCAAATAAATATAAGAAGATTAAAGCAACCAACCTTATAAGGTCATCCAACCTGTTTTCCTCAGATTGCATACTTTCTACTTCTAACTGCAAACACGCAGAAAAAGCAAGAACATCTCATATCCCAAACATATGCGTTATCAGACTATGTGATTGTTTATTACAATGTAGAATAAAGCCGTATGTGGGTTATGAACCTTAAGCCTAGAAATTTGATTTCCCAGTTCCAACTGTCCAAGATTGTCAGCACCCCTGCATCAAAGGTCAGAAGAAGTAAAGCTAAATTACGTTGCAACTTAGCTCTGGGTAAGAAACGATATGTAGTGTAAGTAAATTACTTCCAGCGGATATGGTTCTTTGTAGTTTTCTCAATCAATCCAACTCCTTCAAGGACATTTGTAATATCATATATCCTTCTTTTTTGTACCTGTCAAGAGGAAGATATTCTAATGATAGTTGCATCAAACACTTTAAGGAGTGAGCTTTTAGTTTCACAAATAAGCAATACCTCCAAGACATCAGCACAATAGTTAAGGTCAAGTGATCCATCCTCAGCTTCCCGGATCAAATTGACGAATTTCTTTGTCAACAACCCTGAGCCAAAACAAAAAAAAAGAGACGATGAATGAATGAATGATATAATTGCAGAATCTCAAAGATGTGATTGTTCCTTTGAAGTGTGTACCTAGAGAACTATCATAACGACAGTTATTACTTCCATTAGGGCCACTAAGCTGTAGCCCTTCTGCACACACGCAAAAAAACAAAATCAATCACCACCACACAATGCTGAAACTACTTAAGATTAAGATTAGAGAGAAAGATATATATACTACAAACCTCGCTTAACAGATTTGGACAGTTTAGTAACCTTTGACTTGGTTCCACGTTTAGTGTTGTCTTGAGGAGATTCTTGCTTGACAATGACTTTGGCTATATCAATGGTTTCTCCAGGCATGCTTGAACTCGAAATGGAATGATTCTTTCTACTTTTCTGCTGCAAAAAGATTAAAAAAAAAAAAAGAGTGAACTATAGATCCATTGATGAAGAGAATTGAAAACTATAGATCCAATTCTAGATTGTGTTTCCTTTAATGACAAAACTTTATTCAATTTAAGTCAATTAGGACGGAGCGAGAGGAGATGCTCACGAGTTTCTGAGTGATTGGGATTGGGGAGAAGGACTCGTCCCAGTGAGCTTGAATTTGCGGCTGAGGAACTGAGAGCGGCCGATTCGTGGAGGAAGAGTGAAGCGGATCAGTGGGTGAGGGAGAGTGGATTAGTTCGAAGCGGAAAGGAGATCGGTGCTTGTACGAGAGACTCGGATCTTCCCCGGATTTAGATGTCGCCGCCATCTGTGGAGAATCTCCGTCGTCGCAGGAAGTAAATTTCGATTTCGCGGCGAGAATCTTCGGTTAGGTTAGTCGGAGGGAAAGAAGAGAGGAAACAGCGGGAAGGAAGGAAGGGGGGGATTGGGAGACAATGATCCTTTTTGCTTTGTTAAAAACGAAATAAAAATTAAATTTTTAGTGAAAAATCAAAATTGTGAAAAGAGCGGTGGCCGAAAGACTTGTTGTTGGATGGAGAGTGTTTCGAATTCTGCCTTGGCCGCGCCTAACTTGTTCCGCTTATTGCCTTTTCACTATATTTGGGCTTTAAATGGGCTTTCATTCATATCTTCTTATGGTGTTTGATTTGGTTATCTCGGTTGTTGTTCACACTTACCATCTATACTATATTAAAAGGATTATATATATATATATATATATATATCTAACCTATACTAAAAGGGTTATATGAGGAGTAAATAGTGTGTCCACGTCACTTTAAAAAATCGGCCAATTAGAAAACAGTTTTCGCCACGTCAGACACACGATGTCCAAAAGCCAGTCTAACCCTTTTTTTTCGTCTTCTCCGTTGTATTCGCCATTTGATGACCTTTCCATTTCTTATTCTAAGCAGACGAGCCTCACCGTAGATCCGTTGACACCATCTCACTCCCTGACAATCAGATGAGCCTCTGCCGCCCCAATGACTGACCAGTCGCCACCGTCAGTCTCCCAGTCATCCTCAATCCGGGAGAGCACTCCGTTGGAGAACGAGCCACCAGAGCTTTCGAGCCCTCCTATGAACCTCCGCACCAGAGATCCTTCAGATCCGCCAAGATGGAAAGAGAGAAAGCTTCAACGACATCACCAAACGACCACTACTCCGTCACGTTGTTCATAATCCGAAGGGGAGGAGGCGACGAAGCTTTCCGGTGTGAGCCATAGATCTTGCCACCTCCAAAACCATAGACAGCACCGCACAAGAGGAGAGAGAGCTAGAGAGCGTGAGTTTACTTGCCACTCAAAGGCGTTTTTTTTTACTTCTCCCATTATTGATATCATGAATCCTCTTCGACTCCTCTTTGTATCTTTATATAATCCAGATGCAAGCCATGGAAACCCTAACAAGCTATGCCAGAAATTAAGATCTACTGAATGAGCACAACAAAAACTCAGATTCAATAGATCTCAGCAGAGCAGGAGTATTTCGAGCAAACTCCACTCGACCAGTCTTTGGAAATCATTTCTCAGAAGGTATCGTTCATCACTCCTTGCTTATTTTGTTAATGAAATCAAAGAAACTTGCAGGTATCGTTCACCCTTCCTTTCTCATTTTGTTGAAAAACGTTAAGTGTTAAGATTTTGTTTCGTGTCAGATGCACATGCCGTGTGTTGCTGCTGATTTTTGAGTTTGTAATCAACCAAACACTATGCTTTTCATATGTTCATCTCTGCACTTCTTCAGGTCCCTTCTTTTTTTTTATTCTAGCAACTTAACTTCTACTGCATCCTCTAATAGTTTCATTATCCATTCAAAATATTTTTTTATCTCAGCTATGTGATAGCTGAGACATGTTAATTAGACAATTAGCCAGATTTGTATTGGAAGATGAAGATGCAGCCAAAAGGGTCTGACGGACTCCTTTTACCCTACATGGAAACCAGAACTACATAGAGATCCCTAGAGGCATTGCAGTGGTTGGGACAATGTATGGGGTAACTAACTTCTTCAATGTTTCTCTGAATACAGTGTTATGCTCTCACATAAATTTGAAGAGTTTTTAATGTATTGTTTGTTTACCATGAAAGCAGTTGGTTATGATTGGAAATACAATTTAAGTTGTGCAGAGCCCTCCAATGCAGTCTGGGATTTTCAAATCCAGTCTCTTTTTTTTATCTTTCATCACTCTCTCTCTTCACAGCTTGCTCAATAAAAGGGAAAATGAAGTTGTCAGTGTTGTAAATACAATTCTGGTGGTATATTCAAGGTACTTATTCTTGACCACGACTAAGTCTTCTCTATATTGTTTTTCCTTTATTTTCTCAGTGGTAGTGGGTTGCTCCTGCTCTGTCTTCTAGATCCGAGAAGTTCTGATTTTTTCAGTCTTTGTTCTTTGGCTGAATCTATTGATCCGAAACTGTGTGCTAAACTGCTCTTCTTTCTCTGTTTATAGTCTATTTGACATGCCTGTTCGTGCCTATATATATATCTATACAAACATGTAAGGACTAAGAGTCAGACAACAAATCAGGATTGCATAATTAACCTTGAGAGCAAGAAGATTGCATAGTGTATAATACTTATCAGAGTGTTGTTAATCAACTCTTCAGGTGTAAGTGGTCACTGGTCAAGAATATGTGTGCTCTCAAAAGAAACAGAGGAAGCTGAAGAATAGCCCATATTCTTCTCCAAACACAGACCTGGCTCTCTCCTGATCCTTCGAGCTGAGGTTCAATGTGGAAGGACGAGAAACCAACCATGGTCTCATGAGAATTTTCAATGATCCTTCCAAGGTGACCTTTTTACTTACCATAATTTTTGTGTGTTTTCTATTTGTAGAAAGTAGCTTCGAAAGTCTAAAAGGTGATTGGCTTGATAATAGTAGTGACATGTGAGAGCAAATCATTATGAAAGTTGTCAACCTTTTCTTTGTTGTTTGATCGTGAGTACAACTGTACTAGAATTCTATGGTGTGTACTAGAATATGATTCTTTGTTTAGATTCTTTCATATTCTGACATGTGTGTATGGGGTCTTGAATACCGTAATCTTTATCTTTATAAAATGCTAGAAAATTACAAAATAGCATTCAAATCTGTTGTCATATACCACATGGAAGCGTACATGAACAAAACTTTCAAGACCAAAAACGTCTAGGTTCAAAGAAAATAATTGTTCTTTTTCTCTTAGTCAATTAATTCATGGTGATCATCTTTGTCTATAACATGTGGGGTATGTGCAGGATATAACGTTCTATGTGGAGTTGAAATACTTTCATTTGTTTAAAGCTGCCAAAGAAGGAGGATGGTTGGGACTACAATACTGTTTATATATGGTTTGATTTCTTTCTACACCATAATACTCCTGCGTTACTGTCTCGACAGTGAGTTTGACCTCAAGACCTATCCCGACAGTGCCCAAGCTGCGTTTCTACCACGTGACGTATCTTTGTCTCGGTAAGGGGCTAATATTTTCAAAAAGTTCTGAATCTACCTTTATAGTAAAGGTTATAAAAGTTAAGAACCATATAACAGAAATATGATTTGCCTTTGGGCTTTCGAACAAATGGAACAACTGAAAAGCTATGGGTAGCAAGTAGATCAGTTAGTAAATCTCTCACTAATAAATCCCTAATTGCTATCAGAAGTCAATAGTACAATACTATAAGCTTATACTATGTTTCATCAAATATAGCGATAGAATATTACACTTATGTGCTTAGTGGAGAACACTACTCTCCTTTGTAGTAAAATTATAATATATTTAAAAAAGGTAGAGGTTATTTCGTAGAGATTCCATCATTAGTAATGGAATCTTATAACATTTATACATAATATTTTCTTCATATTCTTTTTTTTTTAATGTATTGCAGATAATTCTCTACTTGGAGCAGTACACAAGTACCTTCTCCATTCATCCAATAAATGACTTCAGTTTATACTTTCTCAACTCTGTCTGTCAAGAAAAAGTGCATAATTACAGGATTCCAAGTGGGGTTAAAACACACAACATAAACTATACAAATACCCCGGACGTAGCCCGGAAAAATCTCTAGTTATATTAAAAGGGTTATATGAGCATCAGAGAGGATGTCCACGTCAGACAATAAAATCGACCAATCAGGAGATCCTTTTTTGACACGTCATTACGAGTTTAGAAATGTGGGCTTCGTTTTTTTTTTTTGCCCAAATGTTAATGTCATGGCCCATAAAATCCATTCCATATACTCATTGTCTTCTTCTTTTCACTTTTCACGATTCTAAAATCTGAACGTGGAGAGATTCGACGTTGCCCTTTGCTCTTCCTCTTCTTCATATTTCACGATCTATCAATCAATACATCCTCCACTTCGTTTCTCTATTTACCCTGAATTCGAAGAAACCAAAAGGCGATGAGACTGATTCCTTTCCCAGACCGATGAAGCCCATCGGCAAACACTGAGAGATCAGAATGTGTATCTGTGCTCACGCTAGATTCAGAATAGGTTCGAGATCGAATACCTATACGCACATACATATCATTGATCTCGATTTATTACAAAAAAAAGCTTGAATCAGATCCATTTTTTTTGCAGAAACAAATAACCTAATTTGATCACGCGCAAGTGCAAATATGTCTGTCACAGCAGGAGTGAGTGAAGCTGCACTCGCCACACGTGCCAAGCTACGAGGTGAAAAAGATACTGGCCTGGCAAAGCTCTCGAGTGGGCCGACGAACCCGAGGAAGACGAGGATGTTAGGATGCAAAAGGTCGATGCTTTGGATAGAAAGCATGATGATTCAGGGGTTGCAAGGAAGGACGATCCAAGACTACGTCGTTTAGCTCAGACTAGAGCTAAGAACCGTGAAGAAGTTAGAGCTGATCATAGGCGCGTTAGACAAGCTGAGATTGTATCTACAGAAGAGGAAGAGCTTGAGGTATCAAGAGGAGGAGGAAGACGAGGATGCATTGGAAGAGAGGAGGAGGAGGATTAGAGAGAAGAATCTCAAAAGAGCTCAAGAGGAGACTGACTTACTCCCGTGGAGGAAGAAGACGAGGTGGAAGAGGAGGAAGATGAAGAGGATGAGTCTGAGTACGAGACTGATTCTGAGGATGACATGCCCGGTATTGCAATGATCAAGCCTCTCTTTGTACCGAAATCTGAGAGATACACTGTTGCAGGGCGTGAAAGGCTTGAAGCTGAAGAGCAAGCGCTCGAGGAGTTAGCTAAGAGGAAACTCGAGATGAGGAAGCTCGAGACAAAGCAGATAGTGGTGGAGGAAGTCAGGAAAGATGAGGAGATACGCAAGAACATGTTACTCCAAGATGCGAACATCGGAGATGTGGAGACAGACGACGAGATCAACGAGGCCGAGGAGTACGAGGTCTGGAAGACGAGGGAGATCGCTAGGATCAAGAGGGAGAGGGACGCGAAGGAAGCAATGCTGAGAGAGAGGGAGAAGGTTGAGAAGCTGAGGAACATGACGGAGCAGGAGAGGACGAATCCGAAGCCTTCGTCAAATAAACCGAAGAAGAAGTGGAACTTTATGCAGAAGTATTATCACAAGGGAGCTTTCTTCCAAGCGGATCCTGATGATGAGGCGGGGTTCGTGGGGACTGATGGTATATTTTAGCGTGACTTCTCTGCTCCGACAGGTGAAGATAGGTTGGATAAATCGATTCTGCCTAAAGTTATGCAAGTTAAGCACTTTGGTCGCAGTGGGAGGACTAAATGGACTCACGTTGTTATACAACAGATTGGAGTAACCCGTAAGCTTTTTTTTTCTTTTGTTACATTTGGTTAGTCATAGGCTTCTAAAGAACTGACTTAGTTAACATTTGAGTAGAAGCATTAAGCTGAGAACTGAACTGAGTTGTGTTAAGGGCAATCTTGTGTCTGTTTGTTCGTATATTGAGCTGCCGATTTTGAATTATTATGGTTAGTCATAGGCTTCTGAAGACTGACTTGATTAACATTTGGGTAGAAACATTAAGCTGATAACTAAACTAAGTTATGTTAGGGGGAATATTGTGTCTGTTTATTTCTTTCTTTATATCATCAACTATCAAATGTTTATATAGTCTCTACGATCTTTACAATTCCATTTTTGTTTTCAGCAGTGAAATTCAATATAGAAATAACAGATAATTTTGCATGCCAGTACGAGTGTCAAACCAGCCTGATCTCAATTCGATAAAGTTTTTGGATCGGTCCAGTTAGTTTTTATTGCCTGGAAAGTACAAATCAAGATAAGTTAAAAACAAGATCGATCAGCAAACACAAAATTAAATTTGAATTGGACTTAAAGTATATATTATGGTGTCACTGGCAGTGGTAGGCTGGTAGCTATATTCATTACGTTAACAGGTTATTATCTCAAACAATTCATCATTCGCACATCAATTTGTTTAATGCACATTTATAGCATCAGCTAATTAGAACAAATATACTTAGCATTAAACATTTGTAATATAAACGTCAGATTGTAAATTTGTAATGCTGGTAAATGTTTGACATTCCTCGAACGTTAACAATATATATCACCAATGTTTTACAGCAAAATATGCTAATGAAACCTTTAATTTAAAGTGATATTATTCAATCAAAGCTTTAATTTCAAAGCTAAAATTTAAACCAAATTTTAGCAAAAAAAAAAGAATTTAATTTAAAGTGATCATTCAATCAAAGCTAAATATTCCAACCCAGGCAAAGTCGGGTTTGTGGCAAGTTTTGGTAGATAACATTTTGTCCTCATAGTATGTATCTGGCAGGCTATTTGTTAAGGTCTCTACCATACATGAAAAAAGAGGATATATACTACATACTCCTCTTTTTACGGATGTTGTCTTTCTACAACCTGAACTAAGAAAAAAATTTCTTTTTGTCTGACATATTAATAGTCTACAAGGTGATTTTTGCACCATGTGTAGAAATAGAAGTTTCAGTATTTAAAAATCAAATTTTATTAATTTTAAGGTTTATTATTTAATTACATTTTAATTTTAAATCTTAATTTAACTATATGCAAAAATTAAGGTAAGATAAATACTTTTTATTCAAATTTATATGTAATAGTACAAATGTTTTTGTTCAAACAATAACAAATATGAATATATTTAAAATTATAATCTTGAAAAGGTTTTTATTTATTTCTTTGGTTAAAATATAGTAAATTAAACTCTATAAAATTAAAAGAAAGTTTTGTTAGATATATAATTATTAAAATAAAAAAATAAATAATATTTTAAAATTTGTAGATATTAAAAAGAAACTAATGGTATTGAGACTATAAAATTACAATTTAAAAAAAAACTGTATAAATTTTTGAATAATTTGTAGTAAAAATTACATAATATATAAAAAATATTAAAAATTAAAAATTATAATAATAATTTTGTTCCTTTTTTGAACAACATTTTTGTTCTTACTATTATATTATTTATTATTATATTAATGATGATTTATGAGTTATTAACATATTTTAAAAAACTTACCAAAATATAAATTAACATTAAATATAAATATACATGCCACAACTAAATTTAAAGCATGTCATCATAGTTAACATAACATGTCAGCATTTTCTTTTCCGAAATCAATATAGTAACGACACATAGAAAATCGCTTCTCAAATAATGTTTTGGAGATTTAATCTGTAAAATGTGCTATTTAAAGGTTATCAGTTTTCTCAGTAAATCATCCCAAGATTCTCTTCATTTCATCTGGATATTGGAGAAGAAACATACCAAATACTGAAATTGATGTTGCAAAATACTAATATTATCTAGGAAATTTTGTTCTAAAATTCTTTCTCGCATGGCAAAGAAAATAATGACATGATTCTTACAACTCATCTCATGACCATTGTATTTTCAATCACTGTATTTTAATTGTTCCTAATTCCACCACTTTCTGAAGAAAGATAAAAACAAATCGCTATAGATACTAATTATATAATGAAAATCCAAGAATTAATGCAAAAGAGAACCTAATTTCCAATAGCGTAAGTAAAAATTTATTGTTAGTAGAAAAATGACAACTCAATTATTCCAAAGTTTAAATTAGTTGCCAATTTAACAGTTGTTTTCATATGAACTTCAATCAAAAATATAAGAATAATAATAAATTTTGAGTTCTAATTTTCTTAAATTTGATTGACATAAATAGTTTAATTTTTTAATATTTATCTGAGAATTTTTATTTTTATAATCAGTACCATCATATATGTATACACTCAAATAAAAATGCCAAAAACATAAATTATATTAAAAATTGTAAAACAACCCGGGCGTAGCCCGGGAAAAGCCCTAGTATTTTATAATACTTTATTTTTCTACACGTCACCTTTCACATTAATTTTGTTAAAATAATCAATTACAATTTTCATTTCTTTTTCTTTAGTAAACTTTAACTTGGTTTATAATTCTAACTAGGTGTTTTCCTACACCATGCGCAGTAGTAAATTTTTAAAAAGTTAAATTATATTTAAAATGAAATTTATTAATATTATATATTTTATTATTTTTGACTAATATTTAATATAAAGTTGATTATTTAAGCATAAAATTAAGAAAAAAATAATTTTCTTTATTTTAAATTACATTTAATAATATATATGTAATATATTTAAAATTTGAATCTTAGATAAATTTTTTATCTATTTATGTTGGTTAAATGTATTAAATCAACTTGTATAAAATTACTAAAAATCATATAGATTAAAAATTATAACTAAACAATATTTATAAAATTTGTAGATATCTAAAAGAAACTAATGAAATTGCGATTAACAATTTATT
This sequence comes from Brassica rapa, assembly GCF_000309985.2. NCBI lineage: Eukaryota > Viridiplantae > Streptophyta > Magnoliopsida > Brassicales > Brassicaceae > Brassica > Brassica rapa. The sequence goes on from NC_024802.2 coordinate 3,658,604, forward strand.
AATTTTTTAAAAAAGATGTAAAATTTTTTGGAAATATTAGTAATAAAAATTGTATAATTATAAAAATACAATTAAATAATATATTTCGAAATTTATAATGCATATTTCAATATATTTATTTTAGTGATGATTTATGAATTATTACCATATTTTAAGAAGTTTAACAAAAATTTAAATCAACATTAAATGTAATGTATTAGTTATTGTCATATTTTATAAAGTTTACTAAAAATATATGTCAGTAATAAAGGTGATTGTCCATGTCATATTAACTATAGTCATGTCATCAATCTAGTTAACCATGTCATCATTTATTTTGTTAAAATGATTGTAGAAAGGACATGTGGCAAAATCATTTCGCAAATATAGTCTAGGAGATTTCCTTTTACTTTAGTAAACAATATGTATTACCTTATAAATAGAGTAGACTTGTTATTTCGACGAACAAATTATGAAGCATGTATTTATAACTAATATGGTATTAAAAGTATTAGTTTTAATATTTCTTATATCATATCAACATAAACACTCGATTGATTATTTAAAAAACTTAACTATATTTCAAATATTTGTGATGACTATTAATTTTAGATTTTTTTGGTTTATCCATTCGGGTTCGGTTAATAATACTTCAGGCTCGTATTTGTTTTTGTACCATCTAACAAAACTCGTTCGGGTATTTTACATTTTGGATCTGATAACAGGTCGGGTTTGGTTTGAATCTCGGATTCTAGATTGTATGTTCAGTCCTACCTATTTAAGTCAGCGACATATTATTATTTAGAGTTATTATATTTACTTATATGCATGTAAATTACAAACGACTTAAAACTAATAAACAAGTGAAATCAATATATTAATAAATTATTATGATTTGATTTGGTGATAATTATTTATATACATGTATAAAATTTCAAAAGAATATTGATTTGTTCATTTATGCAACTCCTAACTAACAACACTTTCATATTTGTTTTCCAAAATAACATATATGAAATTACATAGTTTTAAGAAAATATATTGCAAATGCAAGATAAGAAACTAAATTAAATGCAACTAATAAATTTAATCAGATTTTACCCTATTTAAAATCATGAAACATTTATGGTTGGTTTATTTGAGATATATAAAGGTAATCTCATACTATATCCAAAAAAATAATTGAATCAATCAAATTATTCATAAACAATTACTAGGGGTGAGAGAAAAAAAATGAACAAACCCGAACCAAATCGAACCAACCGAACCAAACTAAACCAAAATATATTATCAAATCATTTCATTATAATTTTAATTTTATTTTTTGCGATTTGCGACTGATTGTTACGACTAGCGATATACAAACAAATAACATTTAAATCGCAACGAGCTCCGGAACAAACAGGGCCATACAACATATATATGTCTACGATCTCCAGAAGACATCATAATATATTTATTCGTTGTTATACATCCCAACCAACATCTATTTGTAACCGAAACTTGCATATTCTCACATGAATTATGAGGAAGATGGATAAAAATAATGTAACATAATTTCATTTCAAATATGTTTGAAGAGATCTATTAAAAAGATAAAAAAAAATTGTAAAGCCCTGACCGCATACGGCTAATAGACTTCCCACGTCCGCTCACTCAGTCTGTGGGTCCCGTCTCGTCCGACTGACGGTGCGTTAATTTTTCAAGGCTCGAAATCATTGTTTGTTAAATCCTGCAATCACCACATGAACTTTTCCCATGTTTTGGCCTCACTCGCACGATATCATGTACCACTTTTCGATAAGTCATCTATCATTCTACTGCTACATCCCAATTACGATTAACTCTTGAGTTCTAAACGGATGCGTCCCAGAAAAAGTAAACGCACTTTGGTGACATAGGTTGCCAAATCAATCCGTTTAAGTCTTTCCATATACCACAAACCGGGATATTACAATTCGTCCCCTCTCAGAGAATGCAACGTCTTTGTTACTCCCCAAGATCATTATCCATATGAGGTGAGCCCTCACTGACGCCATACTCGTCTAGATCTGGCTCTGATACCACTTGTAACGCCCCCGACCGTCTACGGCTAATGGGCCTCCAACATCCGTTCACTCGGTCTGTGGGCTCTGTCTCGTCCGATGGGTGGTGCATTAATTTTTTCAAGGCTTGAAATCATTGTTTGCTAGACATGTAATCACCACATGAACTTTTACTGTGTTTTGGCCTCACTCGCACGATATCATGAACCACTTCCCGATAAGTCATCCATCCTTCTACTACTCCAGCTCAAGTACACTAACTCTTGAGTTTTAAGCGGATGTGTGTCGGAAAATGAAAGCACACTTTGGTGACATAAGTAACCAAATCAATTCGTTAAAACCTTTCCATATACCACAAACCGGGATGTTATAATTTATCACCTCTCAGAGAACGTAACGTCTTTGTTACTCCCCTTACCCATATTAGTGTGAGCCCTCACTGACTCCATGCTCGTCTGGGTTCGGTCCTGATACCACTTGTAACGTCCTGACCGCCTACGGCTAATGGGCCTTCCACGTCCGCTCACTCAGCCCGTGGGCGCATCCCGTCCGACAGGCGGTGCGTTAATTTTTCCATTGCTCGAAATCATTGTTTACCTGACTCTGCCATCACAACATGATATTTTCCCGTGTTTTAGTCTCACTCGCACGATATTATGAACCTCTTTTGATAGGTCACCCATCATTCTACTACTTCAGTTCAAATACGTTTAACTCTGAGGTTCTAAATGGATGTGAACCAGAAAAGATAAACATACATTGGTGACTTAGGTAGCCAAATTAATTTTTTTAAACCTTTCTATATATCACAAACCAAAATGTTACAAAATTATACTAATATAAGGTGTTCGTGTACATAGTCATGCGAAGAAGATGATGTCTAGCGAACAATTTGTTATTGATATTTTCTCAAAATGTTGTATAAGTGAGCTCTTATATGTTATACAGTTTAACAAACACAATAACCAGAGAACTTAACCAAATGATTAATAACCGGTTTATAAGTATAGTATTATTCCTAGAGATGGTAAAGGTAAGTACAAATATAGATTTTAAGTAATTTTTCCAGCTAAAGAGTAGAATTGAGTAGAAAACAACATTTCGTAAAGATATCAGCGACTGGTTGTTTATTAAGTGAAATGTCTTAATATACCCCACTTCAGTCTGTTCACGAACCTGATAACACTCAAGTTCAATATACTTTGTTTTCTCATGGAATATCAGAGTGTTGGCAATGTGTATTGATGCAGTAGAAAGACACATAAGCATGTTGAGAAGATAACAATTATATGATCAACAGATTAATATGAACCAAAGCATTTCTCAAACCAGGCTATATATATTATCTTCTCTTTCCCATAATCTAACAAAATAAAAAGTGTCTCATCATGAGGAACCGTCATTACCATTTCTGACTATCTCTCTATCCCTCTTCTATTTTTCTTTTTCCTTATATTTTTCTTATGTGTTTCTTCTCGGGATCATTAGCCGTCAAAGGAGGAAGCTACCATCCCATCCCCCACCTGATCCACATCGCTATGAACATGGTCGACTTTGGCCAACCCAGTAAAATATTTGCTACATGATCTCCTTTTTATATGTCACCATTTAGCAAAAATCCTAATAATTATACATATGAATTCTTTTTTTAGTGATCATACAAAGCTCACATTAGTTTTATTTTTTTATTAACTTAACTAATTCAGTAGGCTTAAACAACACAACAATTCAGTGACCCCAAAAAATTAAAAAAATACAACCCAAAGAACTAAATATTTATTTTATACTAACGTTTTCATTTCCATTTTTCACTATTTTCTTATTTTTTCTTGTCAAACAAACTATATGGCTCCTTCCTTTCTCATCTAGAGACGTCAATAAAATCCATATAACAAAGTTAGCGATGTACTAAATTGGCCCTAATTTTCTATTTTGTTTCAAGTTCTTGAAATTGGAAAAGCTGGTCCTGGTTATGACTACGCCTAGCTGTGACCCGACCGAGGAGCAGTCCATGTCACTGGAGAGCCACACCGTGACCACTAGATATTGTACCATCCATCGTTTCCCTTTGTTAAGGCCATTGCGATAGATCCGAGAGGTGAAGATGATGCATAAGGTGGGTAACACCAGTACCTATATATGGTGGTGTATGTTGAAACACTTGAAAATGAATGAAATGCACTTAGTTTTTTAGTTATTTTTCCATTAACAACTTCAATATTAAACATGTTTGAACTGAAATAGTGGAAATAAGAAAAATTTATTGAGAAATGATTAATGAAACTAAAGAACATGAAAATATCACGTGCTAACTACATAATTAGTAAATAAGTATGTCAAATCTTTCAAATAAATGTGCCGACAGTCGGTTGATGGCACCCACTGGTCGAATGAGCAAAGGTGAAGAGGCCCATTAATAAGGACGATCGGAGGCGTTACATAGTTTTTTTTTTAAAATAAATAGATCGTGAGAAGTTGTTCTGAACTATAACTGGTTAATATTTTTGTAGATCGATCAAAGTATCGATTTGTGCGGTCAAGCACTGGGATATAGGAATCTCATCACTTGAGATACGAAGGTTATATTTTGTGTTGCATCTTTCTTACTCTTCGGTTTTTTTTTGTGTGCTTATCATACGTTTACATTCATCCAAATTGAAGTACAGACAAGTGAGAGAACTTTCATTCAACAAAGGATCGTCAAGAATCAATCCTAACTTCCACCTACAGAACGATTCGAAAGAACAACGGATTTAACACACAAACGAAAAAACCTTTTCTAAAGTGAAACATCTTTAAATCTTGTCATTTTCAACTAAATTTAAAACTTATAACAAATGGAACTTCTCATTAAAATTAGCCTATACGGGAAATCTTCACTTATACTAGATTAGATCAAAAACTTGTGTTTCTATTAGAAATCTGCAGAATTTGACCTAGACGGAAAAATTATTTAATAGTTAATTCTTAATTCTTACCATAAATAGTCGTACAAATCTTTTTTTTTTCTCTTCCCTACGTGAAATTGGAACGAAGTGGACACATGTTGTAAATGCATGTACATAAGTGTGTAGATTTGTATAATATATAATATATTACATAATTATAAACATATGTATATACACGAAAAGGGATCTATGGGGAGAGAGTAGATGACAAGGGAATAAAGGTAACACATGTGAGAAGACGCCATGTTTTGCGGCAATATCACGAGGGGTCACACTGTGCGACTTTATAATCTCGATGTTTATGTGCCTATATCTTGGCTTCTCCTACTTGAACTCTAGCTTCTATCGCACCTTCTCCGAAGTATCTCTACCACTTGGCATACAAACAGTACCAGCAAGTTTTAGGCATCAATCTTCCATTGTATTATTGGGCGAAAACTATAGTTGATAAATACGTATAATAGTTTTTTTCCTTTACCGAAAATAAATTTTGTAATGTTTTATGTTTTAGTTCAGAACTAAATGGCAGTGACTAAATTAGTCAAAGTCATTTATATATTAGTATTATGTTCTTAGTTTCTATTTAGTTTCAGTTACATGGGGGCATGGGTATGAGAACTTAGGGGGGGCGCATTGGGGTGTTCTCACCCAAAGCTTTCATCACTAAAAACAATAAAAAATATTTATTATGTTCCTAAAAAATCTATGTTTTAGAATTTTTACATTTTTTAATAAAATATACTCTCTTTGTTTCCGAAAGTAAAATTTTCTAAAGTGTTCACGCTTATTAAGAATTCAATAAATGTTTATAATTTAATTTTTTTTACTTTATTATACACTTTCCAATAACTTTTCACCAATAAAATTTAATCAATTCTAATATTTTTATTTAATATTTTTATAAGAAAAATACCTTAACATATAGAAAATTTATCTTTATGGAACAAGTAAAAAATCTAAAACATCTTACTTTCGGAAATGGAAAGAGTATTAAAACTTAGCTATAAATGCATAGTTTTTGTAATTTTATATTTCCTATATTTTTAAACCAAACAGATTTTTAAAAAAATGCAATTAAAATTCTTGAACTTCACAATTTCTCATTATTAGTTGGCAAAAATTACATTGAAAATATAAAATATGTATATTTTTGAAAAAAAAATTATATAGAATATGAAACTTTTAGGAACGGAATGAGTAATAAATTAAGAAAGAAAAAATGGGATAACTGAAGAAAATAAGCTACAAGTGCTCGGATGCGAGAAACACAAGAAAAAATCTGAGAACATGGTTCTACATGTGTTTATTTATACTATATTGTAAGAGTATTTGGGAAGAGCTTTTTTCATTGATGATGCTACATTATAACAGTTATACAATAAATTCTTCATCTTCTTTTTTTTTTGGCTAAGATGTTCACCGTTATATGAAAATAATATACTATTAAATTAAGCTGGTCTATCAACTATGACTATTGCTTTTGACTTTAAAAGTAACTTTAGATTAGTTTGCAGATGGTAAATAGTTCATAAATATCAGCATTCAAACTTGGGGAAATTTTGTTTATTTATGAATTCATTAGGTGTATCAAATCCATGTGAACCTATAACCATACATCTATAGTCTAATTAAATATCAGTTTTAGATTAATGAATCTTTACAAATAATTTATAAATTCTTAAAAATTTCAATAATATATATATAGAGTTATTAACTTGTATATAATTCTGTTTTTATATATACAAGGTTTAATAAATTTACGATATCACATTCTTTCTTTTTATTTAAATTATAAAGATATATATTATATATAAATGACATTTTATTGCATTTAAAAAAAAAGTTATACTCCTAAATTTTGCGGTTTTCCCAATCTATTTTATGTTATTTCATACTTTCTAAAATTATGTATATTATGAACTAATAGTCTAATACTAATTTCGATGTTATTTTAGAGTATTATTTATCTCAGCACTAGTCCTAAACACATGGAAAAAAAGAGAAAAACAAAGAGAACGGTGGCCAACTCCACTACGACATTGGTAATGCTAATGAATCCATTCTGTATAATCAAGAATCATATATGTTTGTAGTGGATGTCACCTAGCTACTCCAATAAAAATAAACGAATTTGTTTTATTATGACGAGAGTATATTGTCATTTGCCACTATACCAAAATCTAAATCTGGATATGTGTCTATGTTTTGTATGGTTGGATGCTAGTAGAACTACTAAATATTATGCACTTATGAATATTAAATAGAGTTGGTGTAAATAACCAAATGTTGTGTATGTGATCAGATATATGTATCAGATGTATCATTTGTTCCCACTGGATCACATACTGTCTTCTCGGATACCTTCCAACCAAAACACATTAGTAAAATAACAAGAGTCTCTCTCTTTCTCTCTACTCGTGTTGTATACTATATATATTATCGACAGTGATCTAACTTCCACTGTCTTTCGATATTCTCTCTTTCATGGCTCCTCTTCCTTTAATACCGAACCAAACCCAATCGCAAACGCGTTTATTTTCTTCAGACCCAAAGAAGAAGAAGAGCAGAAAGAAGCAAACTCCTCTCCCTCAGACACAAACACAAACGCAAACTCTGAAGAAAAAGACGGTACAGTCATCATCGTCGTCATGGAGCCAGATAAAGAACCTTTTGAGTTGCAAACAAATAGAAGGGCCACGAGTGCACGAACCATCAAAGATTACGTCATCATCTTGCGGCTCTTCTCTATGTAAGTTTAGTGATGTTATTTACGGTAACGCCCGCGTGATTCATCGCTCAGATCACTCGCCGGGGAGTAGCAATCTGGGTCAGGATGCCGGACTGTTGACCCGGAAACCTGTCACCCGTGGATCTTCTGCAACGGTTAGATCTAACGGTTGTGGAGCTTACACGTCATATTCCTCTTCCAAAGCCATGCAATTCAGAAAACTCTCTGGTTGCTATGAGTGCCACATGATTGTTGATCCATGCAGGTTCGATATTCTTACACCTCATTTCTGAATAATTAATATGCTGGTTTCTTAAATAATTGCAAATCATAGTTACAAAAAGGACTTAACATTTTTACCAGAAACAAAAATAGTTACAAAAAGGATTAATACAGAGAAATTAATTAATGATTGGTTATATATATAACTTATGACGTAGGTATCCAGTTTCACCAAGAATATGTGCATGTCCACAATGTGGGGAGATTTTCCCTAAGCTTGAAACTCTAGAGCATCATCAAGCAGTTCGTCATGCCGGTATATTTTCCCTTTAACTTGTCTTTTTGTATATATATATAATTATATATGGTGCCCAGTGATTGGAGTTTTAACTGTCGAAATCCCAAAAGAAAAAATATGAGCCCTCATAAGCACTGTGAATTATACATATCTAAAGTTCAATTATACTCGATCCTTTTACCTTATGTGTTTGCTTTCTATATAAAATACCATCGTTTGCAGTTTCCCTTTTCATTAGTTTCGAAAAGGTTAAAATATGTGTTGGTCTGTCTTTTATTTTGTTTTTCTCGTAATTGGGTCGTTGTTTTGGATATGTATGTACAGCAACATGTGTATATATATACTATATAAATAGATATATTGTACTACGATTAGAATAATTTATATGTCTTAGTCACATATTAGGCGACAAACAACATCATTATCATCATCACTAATCTACCATTCTCTGGTTCTATTCTTTTCTTTTTTTTGAGTTTTGGTATTTTCAGAGAAAAATACATGTTTTCGTGTTTGTCCCAAAAAAAGAAATTTGGAAACCAAGCAGATATTAAGATCCTAGAGGTAAATAGTGATCAAAACTAAAATAAAGCAAACCAGATTGAAAATATGAATGACTAGGCTTTTAGACTTTTAGTATGAAAACGTTTTGTAATCATGGTTTCCTTCCATTTTTTGTTTTGCTGCTAAAATAGATTCCTTCCACTTGAGGTAGATTTAAGGATATATCCACCTATATATCGACAAAACAATATGTAAAAGATCTTTTTGTAATGTTGTCAAACTTTGACAATAGTGTCGGAGTTGGGGCCAGAGGATTCAGGACGAAACATAGTGGACATCATCTTCAAATCTAGCTGGTTACGTAAGGACAGTCCAATCTACAACATCGAACGGATATTAAAAGTCCACAACACTCAGCGCACGATCCAACGGTTTGAGGATTGTCGGGACGCAGTCAAATCCCATGCACATGCCTCCACCAGAAAAGAGCCTCGTTCAGCAGCGGACGGCAACGAGCTACTCCGTTTCCACTGCACCACCGTTTCTTGCTCTCTCGGCTCCCGCGGTTCAACATCTCTATGCTCCAACTTTCCTGGCTGCCGTGTCTGCACCATTATCCGCCACGGCTTCCATGCCAAAACGCTGCGTTTAGGCGGTGGGGCCAATGAGATAAAGGGAGTGAGGACCACGGCGAGCAGCGGAAGAGCACACGATGCATCGAGGTGCTTTGACCAGAGGAGAGCGATGCTTGTCTGTCGTGTGATTGCCGGAAGAGTGAGGCGCGTGCAGAGCGATGCACAGGAAGATGAAAATGGTTCTGGCTCGTATGATTCTGTTGCGGGGCCCGCTGGGGTCTACACAAACCTCGATGACTTGGTTGTGTTTAATCCCAAAGCTATACTTCCCTGCTTCGTAGTAATCTACAAAGTTTCCGAGCCTTAAAAAAGAAATTGCACTTTGGAATGATTGGATTTGTAAGTTTTAGTGGAATGTGTGAAGCAAAGAATTGTAATATTTAGGAAAAAATAGCATTTTAATTGTGTACAATTGTGGTGGTGTGGCCTAGTCAAGACTACTCAAGAGCAAAGGACTAGTGTCTCCTTTTCTTTTCGTTTCATTTTATAATTTCCACTTAACATTTAACATACATTACTTGTTTCTACAAAAAAAAAATTATAAGAAGTACAAATTTTGGTAATTAGGAAAAAAATATGGATCAAAATCTAGACTAGTCCTTAAAGTCGGTAAGTTTTTGTCACTTAAAAGTCCTGTGACGAAAAGAAAAATTATAAATGATGATTGTAGATGATATGTGCCTTGTTTCCACATGGCAAGTCTTCAAGCACTTGAACCACATTGCTTGACCAAGCCACGTTAGATGATACGTATACGACATTTTTCACCATGCTTTTTGTTATGCTTGATTGATTAAACACATGTGTCAAGTAAATAGAAGAGTAAAGGGTGGCTTTATGTCTGTCATAGAAAGAGCAAAGTTGCAGAAAAAAGGGAAATGTGTTTAATAAAAAACTAGATGGAGAGGAGTGATGTTTACATGTCGGTTTTATATTGTAGTGGTTAACTAGTTTGATAATCTTGGCTTATCTCCTCGTCGCAACCATTGCTAAATTTACTGTGATAAACTTTGCTTATCCTCGACTCCTTTATTAATTTTAGTAACGTGGATATAAAACTAGTTTTGAAGTTTGGCGACAATTACATTCTCATGGTAAGTGCGATCATCATCACTGATTTCATGGCGGTCCGATCTAAACTCATGTCGTATAGTCAATTATAACATCTAAACAGTATCGGCTTTGATACCAAGCATTAGAAGTTGGAGCTTTCGGCCCAAAATAAATATATGTGTTTTACCGGCCGTATAATTACCACTGCTCGTGTATAGTGCAATGGTAGTGATGGTGTCACATAGTCTAATGGTAGTGACTTCGAATCTCCATACCAGCATATACTTACTATCAGACCCTAATTTTCAACATTTAGTAACAACAAAGCATCCTATTCAGTTTCAGTCAACTTTATTTTTTCACTTAGTATTTGAATGGAAGAGTGGGATAATAGCAGTTCATACATTTAAGCAGGAGAACTGCTTTTGTATTGCCATTCACATTTTAAAAAAAAATTAAAAATAATAAGCAGGAGAACTGTACACATGCTAATGTTTTTGTCTTTTTTCTGTATAAAGGCAGTTCATCTGCCTACAATACTACCCGCCCCATTTTTGATGTTGTACGTTTTGTTCTGCCTTTTTTTAGCTAATAAATATTTTTTTTCGATGAATTAATTCTACAGTTATTTATTTATTATATATTACTGAAACACTTACTAGTACTTATCTCCTATTTTGTTGTGCGCTTCTCATTTTCTCACGTAAGGTAAGTTTTCTTTTTGTTATATTTGTAATATATTTATTATTTATTATAAAATATAATATATTTAATTGAAAAGTGTTGTAAGTTTAGAAAAAAATAGTTGTAGCGTGATGTATTGTGTTTTTTTGGTTGTGGTGCTATGATGTGTCTCATTCTTTTTTGTTATGCATAAGGTAAAAAATAAATAAGTATATATAAGAGTATATTTATTTAAGAATGATAAATAAATATAAATATAAGAGTATATTTATTTAAGAAAAAATATTAAAGATATTATTAAGATATTATTTCTAAATTAATCATTTATAAATTAATATGATTTTCTGTTACAAACATGAATATTGAAATAAACTAATGAACTACTTTTTTATAAAGTTAGTTTATCATATAAATTTTAATTGTTATTATAAATATATTTATAATTATACATATATGAATTATATTTTCATGTTATGCATATATATATAGTTAAAAATTTACAAAAAGTTGTAAGCATGTAATAAAAGTTGTTATAATACACCTAGCATTACAAACAATATTGAATATATGTTATGGGCAAATCCAAATATTTTTTATTAACTATTTTATCTTTGTTTATGTATTGTTTATATATTATGTTTTTGATATTTTAGTGTAATTGTTATTGTTTAAATATATGATCTGCATTTTTAAACTGCTTTTGCCATTCATAACTTATAAAATTATTTGTCCTGCTTGATATGCATCTCTCTACATAATCCGCTTGATCTGCATGATCTGCTTGATCTGTCCTGATTGAACTGCTTTTACCATTCAGAACCTTAGTCACACCAACCTTTTTCGTGTCAACTCAGTATGTCTATCAATACTTTTTCCTTTGAAAAGAAGTTTTTCTTCAAACTTATATTTTGAAAACTGATGTGTAAACTCCATTAATAGTAGCTAAATATTTTCACCCGAGCAAGATGGTGGAACAAAGACCTGGAAGCTAATCCATTCTTCAAAGAATTCAGAAGATGGACAATGAATTTTGATCAAAATTCTCTGGATTTCCAACCCTAACAAGATCATGTATGAACATCACGTAATTATCATCATAAATGCCGCTATAAATATTAGAAAAAATTGCCAAAACGGAATAGAAAAACAAGTACATTGTCCCTTTGCCATAAATCTCTTTTTGGTCAGATTTGGACTTAGGTACCCCTGATGAACTTTGAAAAATCATATCAATTATTTTAAGAATCCTAAAAATATGGAAAAATATACAAAATGTATATAAACAAGAGACAAACATATGAAAAATACTTTGGTTGACTAAATAATTGTGGAACACAATTTCATATTTTGGTCTACCGATGGCAGAAAACATAATCTAGTGTCTACGAGGATGTAGATTGCATATTCGGTTAACTACATAAATATCTGCAAACACCAGAAATTTAAATCGACCATTTGTTATAATTCTAGCATGATAGAATTGAACGACTACTCTTTCTTTTATTTCTGAACTACGGTAGACATGGTAGAAGTAAACGACTACCATAACTTTTATTTCTGAACTACGGTAGATTTGATTTACTATTATTTCCTGATATAACTACAGAGGCCAAATGACAAAATCTGCCATGTTTCACGAGTCTGCCATAATATTATTCCATAATCTACCACATTCCTTTATTCTTCGGACAACGTAATGTACGTTCTACGAATTTCGAATTGTATAGTTTCCTTAAATATCTCCATAATCTGGTAAGAGAATATCTTCTAAATCTATTTTCCTTAAATTTCGTGTATTCCAAGTAAATTTTTTTAAAAAAAATCGTGGTCTTCTTCTTGGTGAGAGGATTTTGATATTTTTCATCCAAAAATTTTGAATTTCTTGTTGAAGAAGATGCATATCTATGCTTCTTGTGGGTTGTGGAAATTTGATCCCCTTAAAGGATGGGGATTTGCGGTTGATACGAACAAACGAGGTAGAGTATTGTACATGGAATTGACAAGTTCCTTTGAAGACCTAAGCCGTATGGTTTTAGAAGATTTTGGAATTGACCAAAACCTTGTCGAGCTTGAGTTAAGCTACTTACCTATGGAGTTAATCGGTTCAATAGACTGTCCTCCAGTTATCATTGAGAGTGATCGGCAAGTCAAAAATTTTCTTACTTATGTACGTGGAAAAACTTCTACAAGGTTGTGTGTGTCTACTTCACCTATCAGTGGAAACAACAGCAACATTGGGGTTGATAATGAGAAATCTAGCTCGCCTATCAGAGAACAAGGTGAACCTTCCTCGTTTCCACCTCGAGCTGACAGTGTTCGTTCATCTGAATCAAGCAAGGATGTTGAAGATAATTCCAACTCAAACGCCAATAAAGAAGATGATGTTCTCGCCATTAAAGCAAAAGAAGACGATAATGGAAAAAGTGTTCGGTTTTCTTTGGTGGATGTTGTGAAGAGGGGTGAAACGTTTCAAAACAAAACCATGTTGAAAGCAACTATGGAAATGTCGGCAATGACGCATAATTTCGATTACAAAGTTGTGAAATCTGACAGAAACCTTTGGTACATCCGATGCAAATACAACCCTTGCAAATGGAGTGTTCGAGCTGAGGGGTTATCAGGTTCCACATATTTCATCATCAAAAAATATGTGGCGGATCATACATGCGCTGCGTCGAGTATGAATAATGGTGGTCGGACAGCTTCTGCAAAGACAATTGGCAGTCTAATAATGCATAGGTATGATGGTGTGAAAGAAGGTCCCAAAACAAATGATGTCATACAGATTATGAGGATGGAACATGGATGTGAGATATCTAAGTCCTTAGCATGGGATGCTCGGGAGTTTGCAATTAGCATGGTTAGAGGTATTCCAGAGAAGAGTTTTGGAAAAATTCCAAAGTACTTGCACATGCTGAGAGAAGCTAATCCAGGAACACATACGTTTTATGAAACCGATGTTGATGGTAGATTCAGATTTCTCTTCGTTTCGTTTGGCCAATCAGTACGAGGTTTTCAGACAGCCATGCGACAAGTTCTTGTGGTAGATGGGACATTTTTGAAGAGCAAATACAAAGGGGTCTTACTTGCTGCGACCGCTTTAGATGGAAACTCTAACTTGTATCCTGTTGCGTTTGCGGTTGTGGACTCAGAAAATGATCGTTCATGGGATTGGTTTATGAGACAGCTAAAGGTTGTTATTGCGGACGAGCATTCTCTAGCTTTTGTGTCAGACAGAAATGCCTCACTTTGTAAGGCAATAGAGAATGTGTATCCTCTTTCTCATCATGGAATTTGCATCCACCATTTGTTGAATAATGTGGTCACACATTACAGAGGAAAGGGACTGGCTGGATTAATTGCAAAAGCTTCTAAAGCTTATAGAGTCATTGATTTTCAGAAGCGATTCCAAGCTGTCTGCAATATTAGTCCAGCTATTGGAAAATATTTAACAGATGCAGATGTTACAAAGTGGGCTCGCTGTCAGTTTCCAGGATTCAGGTATGACATCAGAACGACTAACCCAGCTGAATCAATAAACTCTGCTTTGCGCACACCAAGAGAGTATCCAGTCATTCCTTTGTTGGATAGCATCAGAGAAATGCTGACCCGTTGGTTCTTCGAACGGCGCACACGAAGCAGGAAGCACACAAAACCATTAACTATTGCCATCGAGAAAAAGATAGACAGGCGGATTAATAAGGGTAAAACGTTTCTGGTTCAGCCAGTTGATGAGTACCGTTTTTTGGTTCGCGGAGATACAATCGACTGCCTGGTTGATTTGGATAGAAGAACCTGCTCATGTGGGAAATACGACCTACTGAAAATCCCATGTAGACACGCAATCAAGGCTGGTTTAACAGTTGGTCGAGCCCCATCCTCACTAACGGATGAAATGTACACGACTTCCACTTGGAGAACAGCTTATGAAGAAACTATCAATCCAATAGGTGTTCCGGAGGATAGTTGGGTTGTTCCAGATGATGTCTGGAATGCTAATGTGGAACCTCCTGAATCAAGAAGAGGAGCAGGAAGGAGAAGAAAGCGCAGATACGAGACGGTCGAAGACAAACTTCGTTCATCGCAAGGAGCTGAAGAAAAGAAGAGGCGCAGATGCAGTCGATGTGGCGAAGAGAATCATAACAGAGCTACATGCGACAGAGTGATTTAGTCAGTTCGTTGTTTTGGATTTTTCTTGCTTTTGATTAGCTTGTTTTCATTATGGTGTTGGTTACTTGATTTACTCGTTTTGCTTGGTTTTGGATTTTTTTGTTCTTGGTTATGGATATTAGACATCGTGTTATCTCTCTTGTATTTTTACTAGCTTCGTGAACAACATGAAGGAGAAGAAAATTGTGAACTGAAGCTACTAGCTTTGAAACAACATGAAGGAGAAGAAAAGTATTAGATTGTGAACTGAAGCTGATAATAGTCAGCAACCGAGAGTCAACAAGAAGCCATCAAGTGTATTATAGGCGATCATAATGAAAACAATAATGCAATCTTAAGCTATTTTGAACCCATCAAACTCAAACGACAAGCAACCAATCACTGAAACTTGATCAGACAGTAAGAGAAGTCCATATTCCCACGATTGCTCCCACAACAACCATAGCAACCGTCGTAATCTTTAGCTTCTGTTTCATATCCTGTGCAACTCTAGCAATCTCCAAGTTCACCTTCTCTTTGAACTTTTCTGACATCTCAGCTTCAACTCTAACAATTTCGGACTTCACTTTTTCCATAACCCTTTCTTCAAACTTTGTAATCTCTTGAGCAACTCTCTCATGTTTCGCATCTACCATCCGTATCTCGTCAATCAAAGCTTCATCAATCCATTTAAATAGATGATTCTCAGTTTTTCTCTATAGCAAAAGAAACCAAAAATCAGTCAGTATGGTGTTATGTGGAACACAAAATTGAAACATGGACTTACATCTCTTGCGATTTGACATCTGTAGAATCGTCGATACCTATTCTCCGCCGTCGATGAACCAAAAGTGGTTATACCCTCGCCACACCAACATC
The DNA here is from genome assembly GCF_000309985.2 of Brassica rapa. Classification (NCBI taxonomy): domain Eukaryota; kingdom Viridiplantae; phylum Streptophyta; class Magnoliopsida; order Brassicales; family Brassicaceae; genus Brassica; species Brassica rapa. The sequence goes on from NC_024802.2 coordinate 3,674,728, forward strand.
TTGTGGGCACACCATGATTAGAGATGCGAGGAAAACGAGCAGAAGAAGTCGTCGAACTGGTCATTGTTAATTCGTTTCGAGGCTCACAGGAATCGCAGACAAAGAACCCTAATCCCCTTTTCTCTCAAATTTATTTTTCTTAGGTTTCGACAACTGAAAAGAAAATCACGTCTTTGGGGGTGTGTGGATCCGGGTTCAGGGTCGGGTTTTAATAACTTTCGGGTGGGCCTACTGGGTATAAACCATAAACGGTTAATACTCTATAACCCTTATATTGACTGGTAAAATACTACACCCTAATACACAAAAATCGACATTTGACAATTGTAAGAAGACAAATTTTGAAAATACGAATTTCTATAACTCCAACTTAAAATCGTCTTTTGAATATACTTAATTTTTATTTTTTAAAACAAAAAATTATTTTTCTTTCTTTATGTGATTTAGGGTATTGTATTTGAAACCTATCTATACTAAAGTTTTTGATATAACTTCAAGCTAATTTAGGGTGTAGGGTATGAATCATAGTTAATGTAGGATTTAGGGTATGAATCATAGCTAATAAACGGTTTAGTGTATGAATCATAGCTAATAAACGGTTTAGGGTATGAATCAAAGTTACTTTAGGTTCTAGAGTATGAATCGGAGCTGATTTAGGGTTTACGGTATTTTAGGGTTTAGAGTATATAATGACACCCTATGTGATTTATTTCCTTAAAGTAATTCATGAAACAGTAAAATAGTAGAAAAACCAATAATTCCATAACAATAAGAGTAATGTAAGAATCAATTAACCATGTCTTAAACCCAAAGAAGAAACAAACTTGAAATCTAAGAGGATCAAGCTAAAAATCATGAAGTCAACCGAGGTCAACAGGTTTCACCGGAGCACGTTTTGGAGGCTTAAATGTAGACATCCGAGATTGCAAGACCGCATCATTTGCTGCTTCCCAAAGATCAAAAGCTATCTTGTGTCGGGCTTCTTTGATGTTCTCGTCGTTCACCAATGAGAAATCTAATCCAAGTAGATGGCACTCTATGAACTTCAATGAATAAGCACCACAATCATTACCACTCATGTTTAGGCCGCGCATGGGGACATATGAAACAGTATACTGTTTCACATTGAAATCTTTCTTCCTCTCTGGCGACTGGACTGCCTTGACGATTCGTGGAATGAGGACGGCAAAAGCTTCGATGACCCTGTTGTTCTTCTTACCCCCACAATCGAAGACATCAATTGTCCGGTTCACAAGATTGACGCAAATAGAGATCCAGTGGATTTGGTTAACACATATAGGGATGTAGAGACGATCGACATCAACGCTCCATACTGAACCTGTGCTTCCATGATATGGAAGCTCGCCTCTTCCATACTCGAGAAAATTGTCGTCGATTTTGTACCCTCTCCTGTTTCCATCAAACTTCCCATAGGCCGTGATAATCTGATTACTGAACATACAGTTCAAAAATGCGACTCGGTCTGGACTCCACCGACGCAATGTGGTTTTCTCCCGAAACAAATACATCATGGCGTCCATGTCCTGAAAAAGACAATACAATTTTGTTTAGGAATGAGAACCAACAACAAAAAGCAATCTGCAAAATATTTCAGAGCTAAACTCACAAAGTTCTTCAACCAAATATTAGGCCCAATAATCCGCGAGGCTAACTCTGCATCAAATGTAGATGGCCCAATCTGAAGTACTCTGTAAAAAGAAAGCATTGCTGTGATGTTAGTGAAGAGGTAGATTTGAGGAAAAATAAATAAAACAATTCAAATAACTTACGTGGGATTCAATGTCCATTCAGTTAGTTTGGCCCATTTCTCTTCTGGAAGGAAAACTAGCTCGTAGTCTTTCGCTTTGCAACGAACTTCTAGATCATCACTATCAACCAAGAATGGTGTTTTGAAGATCTGTGGCCGAAACGAAGTCATTGGCGTAGTGAAATCAGAAGGTCCTTCGGACTGCTTGTCTTGAGATGGATCAAAACCGTCAACATTTGACTCTTGTGTAAGGTTACCCATTGTCTTCTGTAAGTACTCTTGGGTCCCTATATTCACATCTAAGGTGCTAAATAAGCTGCCAAACACATCAGACAAATCTGCATCCTGGTTATAAAACACAAAACATGACATTAATATTTTTAAAAGAAAGATTCCATCCAAAACATCATCCTTACATAATTATTACACACAGCAAAGACAACATCATCCTTAAAATAATATTACAAACCGCAAACCGAGTACATGAAAAAGAAAAGCAACCAAAGACATGAAAATATAACAGCAACCGAAGACATGAAAAATGATCTACTTCTTGTTTACCTTTGTCTGAGACCTTGTCTTCGCAGCATTCGCAGGCCCACCATTGTGAGCAGTCGCAGAAGCTCGACTGCGATAAGGAGCAGAAGCCGCACTGCGAGAAGGAGCAAGACCACGAGTAGAAACTGATGCAGGAGCTTCGGTAGAAGCCCGAGTAGGAGCAGGAGGACGACCAGAAACCGAAGCCGGAGCAGTGGCAGCAGCAGCAGCAGCAGAAGGAGTCCAAAACGGATCAGTACCACGAGTCTGAGTATTAGCAGGCGCACCACCCTGAGTCTGAGATGAAAGGATCTTCTCCTCTAATTTGGTAAAGCGGTCTTCAATAATCTCGCGTACCTCGAGGCCTAAGGCAGTAAAAGAAGAGTTAAACATACTCTGGATATAGGACTTCATTTCCTCTTCAAGATCTCTATATTTCTCGGTTGATCTTTGGCAAAGTAACCTCTTCTTCCTCGACTCCGCACCAGTATCCCGAAACCTGTTCTTCCTCTTCTTAGTAGGAGACACACGGGTGCTTTCTATTTCTTCTTCAATTTCAGTTTCACTTGTCTCTACAGCCGCTTCCTCATCTGAACCATCTTCCTCAGAACTGTACTGAAATGGTTTCACTGTTTCCTTATAAGCCCAAACATGCTTACTCCAGTCATACTTGTTTCGCTGCATGTCAATGATTAGATCAACTCTTTCATCCTTCATCTCACAGGCTCGAACAAACTCGGCATCAGTAATCACGTCTTTGAAATTTCCAGATGTAGAAATGGATGGAAACACATCTCCCTACAAAAAAAAAATTTAAAACAGGTTAAAGACACACCAATTTAAGAACTATGCACATCAATAACATCAATTAAAGGAAACAGAACTTACGGTGGAAGCAAAATTAGACTCTATGGTAATAATATCCTCATAGGAAATCTTAGCAGATCCTTTCCAATTCCTGCACCTCATGGTAGTCACGCCTTCTCTCAGTTTCTGACCCAAAAGAGACCCAATGTCCGGAACAGCTTCCATCAACCAAATCTGAAGTGCATACGAGAATCCATCTACGACATAACTGTTTTGCGTCTTCACTTTATCCCTAGCGTTGATAATGGAACTCACCAGCATATCAAAAGAGTGAAGACCCCACGGATATTTCCTCATCTTCTCGAAGTTCATCACGAGCTTGATGTACTTGTATGGGATCCACACCTTCTCATCCTTCGCCATAAGAATACCAGCAATCACACACAAATAGACCAACCGCAGCCTATCAACACGAGACCATGTATTACACAACTTCACATGAACCTTCCTGATTTGCTGAACCGAAATATTTTTCTGTCTCCTTAGCAACTTACTCCAAAACCCTCCATCATATGCCCAGTCATCAATCTCCAAGTCGGGCTCGTCTTTGTATTTCAAACCTGTGATGGCATAGAATTCTTGCATTGAAAATCTGAGAGGCCTCCTAGCATAATGGAACCACAACTCATAACGCTTTGCGGACAGAAGCTGCTTGCAAACGAAGGTGTGGATCGCTCTTGCCGAAAACTGAAGCTTGTGTACATGAATGGCCACAATCTGAGCAAATAGCGGATCCTCCGACACTTCTTTGTACTCGTCTGGACAGTACTTCGCCACCTTCGCAAGTATGGAAGTTCGACAACTGTTGTTGACCTTCTCAACTTGTGTTTCAGTTCCCTCTTTGAATAAGCATTTAGGCAACTGATCAATTGTCATACCTATAACAATGCAAGAAACACAATCACTACAGTCAATATTTATAAACGCATGCATCATAATATAATTCACAAGATAAAACAAGAGAATTAACCAAAGCTCAAAAAAGTAGGAAATTTTGATAAGAAACACAATCACTAGAGATCGGTTGCTACAAAAACAAATTAACCAAAGCTCAAAAAAGTAGGAAATTTTGATAAGATTGAAGCCTAAATAATAATTCACAGAAAAAAGAATCGAAACTTATGACATTCAAAATCGATCTTAAACAAGCTCAAGTAAGAGATACAAAGACATGCAAAAAAATTCATAAACAAACCTGAGGAGAATCGATTGGTTTGCTTGAAACTATGGCTGAGAGAGTGAGAGCGGAGCGGTGAGGCACGAGTTCAGTTATCGGCGAGGTACGAGCTTCAGCGGTCTTCGGCGACTTAATTGAGAACGAGTCGCGAAGTGAGACGAGGTCTCTGAGACTTCGATTAAGAAGAAGAAGAACACCGGCGGAGTATTACCGGCCAAAACGACACCGGCGACGGCGAGATCCCCTTCAAATCGTCCTTTCTCTCTGTCGCCAAAGGAGGAGAGAGCAATTAGGGTTCGTCGAGCTTGGGGGAAATTTTGGTCGATTTTCCCCTTTTGTATTTTTTTTTTAATAATTAAATTAATTAAAAATAATAATAATATTTTTTTAACATAATTAAATTAACAAAAACGTTTAAAAGATTAGATTAGGGGTTTAATTGGGTTTACAGAAAACATTATGACATTAGGACAACTTATAATTCATATTATGGCAAAGGGACAATCTACTTGTCTTTTTATTCCATATTTCCAATTTTCCCTAAATATTATCATGTGCATCATTTGATTGATCACATATCAAAGTCATTTTACTTGATTATGTTCTTGGAGTCGCAGAAGAAGCACGAACTTGCTCATAACTGCCATAATGACTCGCTGCAAGTAAACCAATAATTACAACAAAAATGGTTCGAATCTTTCCAATGCATGTAATATTGACGAAACAATAACATTAATAAAATATATTTGCATATTAGTAAAAAGTGACCAAAGACTAATCTGATCGTTTTTGTATAAGGGAAATGTTAAACCACAAACACGATTAAGTTAAATGGTATTGTAAGATGATTGTAGAATACTCTGTTGTGTCATTTCCCACAGGTAAAAAAACATATTGACAATTTTGTGTTCTATTTTATGCAAAAGAGAAATGATAACGAGTTAAGTCAACAAAGTTTTTCTGCAAGACTGCAAATGCCATAGTTTTGTTCAAAGAAGACTATACAAAAATGTTACTGCTAATATGCTGTGAGATTGGTAATTGGGTTAAAGTTTCAATCGAAGTTTGATTATTTATTAGATAAACTTTTTAATAACTTTGGTTGATTTAAATGAAATTAAAAGACCATTGAAAAATTGTGCATCAATTGTCATGTATAATTTAAATTTCGTGTACCATTTCTCAGTTAAATAAAATAGCATCTGACATGTAATCAACATTTTTAACTGCACAAATATGACACTTGAAAAATTAAAGTGTACATGATAAAATGATGAATTCTTTGTCATTGTCCCTTCTTTCCATCTTTTTTTTTTGTCACAACCCTTCTTTCCATCTAAATCATATAATATATGCTAGAATTTTCATATCATTACAAATCAAATATTTACTGAATCTTGAGACCAGTAGCCATTGCCAACATATTGTGATTGATTCTATTGTTTTCTAGGTTTTTGTAGTCAGTGAACAGAACTAAGTCATTCGTAGAAACTTATAGTTGAACTTGACATTATCTTATTTTTTTGCATAAACATACAATGTGAAAATTAATATTATGTTTCACTTTTGAAGATATCGTCATATTATCTTTTTTTTATGAAACAACTTTTCAACTGTTTTTAAAATTCTTCAATAATCAAATAGACAAACATATCTAAGTGAAAACACACTAGAATTTTAACAATTTTTGACATTTTATTTCACATTTGATACCAATCCCACAATATAAAAAATAATTCTTTATATATAGTTAGCCAATATACAAGAAAATATCCAATATTTTTAGTGAGTAATATATTTATGATCTCAAAGGTAAAAAGAAATTTAGTTCCCAAATCAAACACATAAATTTTTTGGAATATTTTTGTAACATTTTCTATTTATATTGTAGTGGTTAACTAGTTTTGTGATAATCTTGGCTTATCTCCTCGTCGCAACCATTGCTAAATTTATTGTGATAAACTTTGCTTATCCTCGACTCCTTTATTGATTTTAGTAACGTGAATATAAAACTAGTTTTGAAGTTTGGCGACAATTACATTCTCATGGTAAGTGCGATCATCATCACTGATCTCATGGCGGTTCGATCTAAACTCATGTCATATAGTCAATTATAACATCTAAGCAGTAGCGGCTCTGATACCAAGCATTAGAAGTTGGAGCTTCCGGCCCAAAATAAATATATGTGTTTTACCGGCCGTATAATTAGTGCAATGGTAGTGATGGTGTCACATAATCTAATGGTAGTGACTTCGAATCTCCATACCAGCATATACTTACTATCAGGCCCTAATTTTCAACATTTAGTAACAACAAAGCATCCCATTCAGTTTCAGTCTCTACTTTATTTTTTCACTTAGTAACAACAAAGCATCCCATTCAGTTTCAAGCCCTATCAATATTTTTTCCTTTGAAAAGAAGCTTTTCTTCAAACTTATATTTTGAAAACTGATGTGTAAACTCCACTAATAGTAGCTAAATGTTTTCAACTTCATCAAATCCCGAGCAAGATGGTGGAACAAAGACCTGGAAGCTAATCCATTCTTCAAAGAATTCAGAAGATGGACAATGAATTTTGATCAAAATTCTCTGGATTTCCAACCCTAACAAGATCATGTATGAACATCACGTAATTATCATCATAAATGCCGCTATAAAATATCATCATGTGCATCATTTGATTGATCACATATCAAAGTCATTTTAGTTGATTATGTTCTTGGAGTTGCAGAAGAAGCACGAACTTGCTCATAACTGCCATAATGACTCGCTGCAAGTAAACCTAATTACAACAAAAATGGTTGTTCGAATCTTTCCAATGCATGTAATATTGACGAAACAATAACATTAATAAAATATATTTGCATATTAGTAAAAAATGACAAAAGACTAATCTGATCGTTGTCGTATAAGGGAAATGTTAAACCACAAACACGATTAAGTTAAATGGTATTGTAAGATGATTGTAGAATACTCTGTTGTGTCAGTTCCAGAGGCAAAAAACAAATTGACAATTTTGTGTTCTATTTTATGCAAAAGAGAAATGATAACAAGTTAAGTTAACAAAGTTTTTCTGCAAATGCCATAGTTTTGTTCAAAGAAGATATCCATACAAAAATGTTACTGCTAATATGCTGTGAGATTGGTAATTGGGTTAAAGTTTCAATCAAAGTTTGATTATTTATTAGATAAACTTTCTAATATTGTGATTGATTCTATTGTTTTCTAGTTTTTTTTGTCAGTGAACAGAACTAAGTCATTCGTATACAATGTGAAAATTAATATTATGTTTCACTTTTGAAAATAACGTCATATTATCTTTTTTTTATGAAACAACTTTTCAACTGTTTTTTAAATTCTTCAATAACCAAATAGACAAACATATCAAAGTGAAAACACACTAGAACTTTAACAATTTTTGACATTTTATTCCACATTTGATACCAATCTCAAAATATAAAAATGATTATTTATATATAGTTAGCCAATATACAAGAAAATATCCAATATTTTTAGTTAGTAATATATTTATGATTTCAAAGGTAAAAATAAATTTAGTTCCCAAATCAAACACATAAAGTTTTTGGAATATTTTTGTAACATTTTCTATTTTTTCGGAATTTATTATGTGATAATAGTTGAACTTTTGTTTTCTTGTGGAACTTATTTATCTTATTTAATACAATTAATACAAAGAAGATGAATGAAGTATATATATATATACTAGGGTAAACCCGCCCTACGGGCGGGCACGCGAATAAAATTAATAGTACAAATTTATTTTAATTTTAAGTTAAAATAGAATTGAGTTTTATAATTTTACAGCAATTTTATCTATCTATTCTATTCTTCATTTTGTAAATTATAAACTTGTATAATTATAATAAAATTTTAAAATATAATTATTTACTTATAAAACTAATGATTTACGTGATATAAAGAAAATTTTCTACCTTTTCTAGGGGGTTTACGCGATATGAAACTATTGTTACTATTTATATGTATACATGTTTATTAGAATCTTGTATATTATATATGAAAATGAAGTTACCCATTACTTTGATCAGAATTTTTGAAATAAATATTACTGACTAACTTATAAAATATAATTCTTTCAATAATTTTATCATACATAATTAGATTATTGTATATTGATTGTATTTTATTATTGAATAAAATTATTTCTTGTAAATTAATGTCTACTAATTTGCAATGGCCTTAAAAAAATTGTAACTTTTTAGAAAATCCCCAAGCTGATAATTTTCTCTAACCGAAGAACATAAAAATAAATAAAAGTCAACTGCTTAAAAACCTTGTAGCCAAACCTGTTTTCTACGCATTAGCTACTGTGTTGATGAAAAATTTTCATTTAATATTAAGAACAAAGTAGAGCTAAAATGTGATCTAACATGTTATTGCAAAATGTGGCATGCTATGGAATCCGCAGTATCAACTCTTCACCCCAGTCTCTCCATTCTTTTGTTAAATCAATTTTTAGAAATTTAGAAAATCACACAACAAACCTGAATAGATTGTTGCATACTTTAACCTTCTCCATGGATGAAGAGCTTTGGTACTAAACTCGTGTATAGCATGGGACTTGCAGCAGTAAATAAAAGAAACTATAACAGAATAGAGAGTTGCAAGCATCATATTCATCAATGTTCATTGATTTCTAGATTCGGGTGGTCACTTTATTAAACATAAAAAAACACTTACCCTTACAACAATCTAAAACCGACTATTTAATTTGATTTCACTGATGTTCATTGTCTCTTGTTGATAGAACAGCTCTACATATCACATGATTGTGCATTCCCTAGACTCCAGTCACTCCTTGCATTGATTTGCGACGTATCTTGGCTATGGTGTATATATTGAGCTTTGCTTTGAGGTTTAAGCATTCAAGAAAACTGAAAGGAAAAAGAGATACTGTAAATTGCAGGGCCAACCAAAAGAAATATAACTTGTTGAATGAGAGATGTATTTATAATCAGTCTAAATAGAATCACTTGAACTGATTGAAGAGTCTAATTCACGCAACATTTCAAGAAGAAGATAACTTATAAAGAGCTTAATTTCGCCTTAGCTGAAAGTCTCCTAGAGATCTCGTGCAACAAATTTTACCATGAATTCTCTGCAATAAAATATAAATAGGTCAATTTTTAGCTTTGAGCGGAAATTTTAACTTAGCTAAGTTTGATTTGATAGTTTTTTAGTTACTAATTTAGTTACATGTGATCTTTGCATATATGATATGATACTGAGAGCAGATATTGTTGTGGTTGACTAAATTGCATAATAGCTTTTGTTTTTGATGTTTTCCTTTTTTGTGTTGTTCTTATAACTTTTTTCATTTTTTTAATTATTATTTTTTTTTTATTTTTTTTTGCATGTTATATATATAGTTTGGATTAGATTATGTGCTTTTCACTAAAATTTTATTTATTTGCTAATTTTTTTTTCTTAAGCTATGGCGAAAAGCCATATGAGAAACAGTGATTCAGTGATGATCAGAAATTTCTAGGTGGTTAATCGTCATGGAATTGGCCAATACATAGGTTGATAAACAGGATCTCTTTGAAAGGTTCTTTAAAGACTCGCCAATGTCCTTTATAATTAACTTTCCTCTTTTTCTTGTTCAAAGACTCAATGCTGATGAACCTTTCATATTTTCTTTATAGTGGTTATGGAAGAAGCAGAAAAACTGCCATCTTAAGGCTTAGAGAAAATCAAAGCTAGTAGGTGACGATTGTTATTTTGTCAAAGCTTGATTTGGGTTTTCAAAAAAATAATATAATTGGTAATCGATTATGGGATTCACTTCCTTATTAAATCACATTTGGAGAAACATACGTTATCATGATCTGTGTTCCTTCAAAAGCTACTCTCTCCATGTTACCATGTTAACTTTGAAAGGATTGCACCAACTTAACATTTTGTTGCTCGTCCTGGCCATATTTCATATCCTCTATAGTTTAGTTGCAATAGTGGTTTGCAAGCTTACAACAAAAGCTTTAACCAACGCACTGCAAAAGCAAGATTCAAAATGGTGGACCTCATTAATTTAAAGTAAATGATAGATATGTACGAAAGAAATATCCATAATCCACATTTGACAATAAGGAGAAACAACTCTTCAAAAGGAGCACATGAAATTTATCAACTAACTCTTTGTTTCTTCTAGATCTCACAGCTTTATCACACCCAAAGAAGCTCCACCAAGCAGCTAAACTTCAGCTGATACAACACAACTCTACAGAGCACCCACCAGACCACATTATAAATCTGTGAACTTCACCCTGCGGTGATTAGTAGTCTCTTTAATGACCTTATACATCTCTGCACCTTCGGCGGTGTCCGCCTTAAACAAAAGAAAGAACTTGACAGGCACATGGAGCTGCACGGTCAGAAGCTTGTGTTAAGTGGGACAAACAGTAAGTGTAGGGTTTGGTTTCCAAAGGGTGACAATTGGATATATAGAAGCAAAAGGTGGAGACCAGGAACCTGAATATAATGAAGTTTTAAGTAAAACATAGAACCCAGTCGCTTGTAAATGGGAAGACAATGAACACTGGAATGAGAAAAATAATAATAAACAACAGATTCAAATCATATTGCAAAGAGGAAATATATGATACAAAAAGAATAATTTTGATAAATATGAATCTAATCACCATGTGTGGTCAAAATAATGATGAACATGAGTTTTAAAGGACGGGAAAATTACAATAACAACCGGATTCAAACCGGACACGGCTGGTCCCTCATTGCCTTGATCCTCCTCTCCTCCATCGCTACCGCTTTCCTCCTCCTACTGTGCCGTACGCGTCCGGTCTTCAAATCGAAAATAAAAATTGTTGCTTTAGCCAATTTACAGAAAATAAGTTTAAACAAATGGAATGAAGAGATGGTTCTCATAGTAGGAAAGGTTACCTTTTTATAGTCAAGGTTCCACGGCCTTGCGTGAAGATCACATTCAAGGTAGATCGTGGATGGTGGATTTAAGAGGATGAATCTGTATAGCGTTGGGATTGTTAGGAAGAAGATGAAAGAACAGGTAGAACGTGGTGGTGGATTTAAGAGGATGAATCTGTAACTGATAGCTCTTCGGATTGTTAGGAAGGAGATGAAACAACTCCATGGAAACCTTAGGTTGAGCTTAGCTCTCGATGAAGAACGTGTTGAACCCTAAATCAGAAACAACGCGTTTCCATAACAACTGGAGTTACTCTTTATCCGGGTTGGGTTTCATTAAGCCCGAATACACACTAAAGCCCAAACGGAATGGACACCAGAATAAATGAAACTCAGCGTTTAGTTTAAGTGGACACGTGTTGCGCTCTTCTGCACCTAATTGATGACATGGAATCCCATGTGGCATGGCTCAGGAGAGAGTAAACTGTATTTTATATATAAAGATATATTGATAAGAGTAATTGTCAACATAAGTGTTAAAGGGCTTGACTACCTGAGCCCAAAAAGCAGCCCAAACTGAATTTGAAAAAGACTCTTTCCACCAAACGAAGGTGTACTGCTTCAGTTTTAGGGTTTAAGAAAAACGTCGGAGAAGAGAGAGAGAGAGAGAGAGATCAGAGAAAGTATGGGGAAGACGACGTACAAGCGGTTGAAGGGAAGCCAGAGCTTCCGGCAGAGACTACTTCTCGCGACCCTTTCTTCGACGCCTATCATCATCGATGAGATTCGCGCCGACGACATGATCCCTGGCCTCCTCCGTCACGAGATGTCTCTTCTCCGCCTCTTCGAGACTGTCTCCGATGACTGCGTCGTTGAGGTCAACGAAACAGGTTAGTACCTTTACCCATCTTAAAAGGTTGTTGCTTTCTTCAGAGTTACTCATCTTAGGACAGAGTCAAGATCTTAGGTTGTTCTATTTAGCTGAAGCTGTAATAAGAGTACAATGTATTCAGCTTTGAGTTTTGTTGTTGTTACTTTCGCAGGGACTCGATTGAAGTACAAGCCTGGAATAGTAATGGGAGGGAAGAACTTAGTTCACAGTTGTGCCCTGACTCGATCCATGGGCTATTATCTTGAGCCATTGCTTGTGTTGGGTTTATTTGGGAAGAAGCCCCTTTCGATTAGGCTTAAAGGTAACTTCTTTTGAACGAAGAAGACGTGTAGGCTTATGTACAATAGTTTTGGAACAAGGAGAAAGGTTACTGCTTTAGAAGCATTATGATGGAGCGAGCAAATATTTACTTATGCAGGAGTAACGGATGATCCGAAGGACCTGAGCGTTGACACAGTCCGTAACGCTACTTTGCACATTTTAAAGCGTTTTGGAGTTCCTTCAGAAGGTTTGGATCTTAAAATCGAAGCACGTGGAGTAGCTCCAGAGGGAGGTGGGGAAGTTCTTTTAACAGTTCCAAATGTTCAGTCTCTCACTGTATGTACTTTCTTCTTCATTTTCTTTTCTTTCCTTACTGCAAGCTATGTCTTATCTGTTTATATTTCTCTGTTTCAGGCGGTCCAGTGGGTAGAAGAAGGAATGGTGAAGAAGATACGTGGTTGGACTTTCTCTGCGAGAGTTTCTTCTGACTTTGAACATTCCATGAGATTCGCAGCTCGTGGAGTCTTCAACAACCTCTTGCCTGATGTTCACATTTTCAACGATCACAAGTCTGGCCCTCATGCTGGAAAGTAAGAAGTTGAAACATGTTTATCTTGAGAGATTGACAAGAGCTTAACATTTTGAAAACACACTTGATTGCAGATCACCTGGATACGGAATATCATTGGTAGCAGAAACAACAGCAGGGTGCTACATCTCTGCAGATACAGCAGTGTCTTGTGGAAGAACAGAGGAAACAGGAGAGATCGATGTAGAGAGACAAGAGAGAAAACCAGCAGAAGACACAGGAGTTGAGATAGCTTCATGGCTTCTCCAAGAGATTGAGAAAGGCGGAGTTGTTGATTCAACACACCAGGTATTACCATAAACACCAAACTCGATCATTTACTTTTAAGTGGGAGTTGTTGACTCTCGAGACGTTTTTTTACAGGGATTGTTGTTTATACTATGTGCTCTATGCCAACAAGACGTGTCAAAGGTACGAGTGGGAACGTTATCACCTTATGGAGTTGAGACGTTGCGGAACTTAAAGGAGTTTTTGGGAGTTACTTTTAGCTTCAGACCTGATCCTGATACAGGAACTGTCATACTCACTTGCGTTGGAAGTGGTCTGATTAATCTCTCCAGAAAGCTGTCTTGATTTCTCACAATTCTTGTTGTGCGTTGTTTACACTATCAGCTTTACAGTTTTGTCTGAAGGAAACGCTTTTCTATTGTAACAACTAACATTAAATGGATGTGTTATAAAGACTAATAGTTTTTGGTTCAGTCAGCTTTCTTGTGCTTATTTTCCACTCCTTAAATTTATTAAGCTTCGACCAAAAATAAATCTATTAAGCTCAGACTTATCACATAAGGAATCAAAATCGCTACTTATTAGTTTCTGGGTTTTGGTGTACGCATTGACATTTTATCCGGATCCGAAAAGTTATTCGGAACAGACCAAAATATATAGTTTCGGGTTTGGTGTAGATTAAGTATATATTGGGTATTTTTCGGATCAGCAGATTTTCGTTTGGATCCGGTAGGATCAGAGACTCGATCGGATATTCTAATATACAAAATTTCTAGTAATATTAAGTACTAGATGATAATCCGCTTATGCGTGAATTCTTATAATAATGTTTGTTTATGAAATGATTTTAATATTTTGCAACACTACAATCTTTATCGATTATAAAATGATGAATATAAATATTGGTATCTTAAATATATTATCTTTGTTGAAGAGTTAACGTATTGCATCTCATTTTAATTATTTTTAAGACTTCATATGCGCAAAAAGAAATTAAGTTTTGCAGCTGACACAAATCATCAAAACCAAATAGGCAACATCAATTGTATAATGACGAATGGAGATTAGGTTTTCTGCTCTCGATTTGTTTACTATTGATTCTTCATAAGTGATTTCATTTTCTACCTCTATAAAATTGTGCTTTCGTTTTCGTCTTTGTTTTATTGATATGAGTTAAATTTCCTTTTTAACTTCTTTTATGAATTCAGTGAAATACATAAGTGTCAATTAAAAAAAATGGACATCTGTAAAAATTAGTTTCACTCCATATACATATCTAAGAATCAAAATTTTGAAAAAAAATCACCGGCAAAATATATTAACAGGTTAGTGTTCAAATCTAATATATCAAGCTGTTGTAAAATATAAGTTCAGACTCGAAATATAAATGTTTGTCTAGTATATATTCACCAACTCGGTCTAAAAATCATCTAATTAGAACAACAAAACAAATTACTTATTCCACCAGTTCGGGTAATATCTGAATCTGAATCTGAATGGATATCCGAAAATAACCAACCATAAGTATACTTAATTCTATATTTCTAGTTTATTTCTCTCATTTTATTCAAAATATTTATATTAATGATTCTTATTGCTCAAAATTAGACAAAATTATTTGCTACTCACTTAAAATACTTATCAAGTTCTTGTTTTTTGCATTAACAAAAGCTGCATCTCAAAAATTTCAAAACAACAATTAAATTAGTGTCTTTCTATTTTTAAAATTTTATCTCCAAACTTATTAATAGTTTAATCTTTTGAAAATTAAAAAACAGCTAAGTTAAAATATATTTTAAATACAAAAAACCTAAACAATAAATGATTTATTTATTTTTTCAAAATTTAAATATGCGAACCCGACCCAAAATATCTGAACCCGAACATAAGATACCCGAACCCGGCTCTAAGTGTAGAAATACCCGAACGGGTTCTATACCTTTATACTGAAATATCCGATACAAACTCAAACGTGTATCTGAACGCCCACCCCGATGATATATGATCATTTGTATCTTGCTTGAATAAAAAAAAAAGTTAAACCATTGATCACAATTTTTTTAATGTGGAACTTTTACCATTTTTAGTAATTTATAGTCGTTTTTAAAAATTCAAAATATAACATATAAAAATCTAATTGTTTTATTATATGCTTAATATGATTGTTTAATTTTTTTAATAGTATAAAATTAAACAAAAAAGAGAGAGATTAGATTTTTTTTTATCAAATATGTATTATTCATTTTCATTAATTATCATATATATGTTAACCATATTAGGTAATTCCATAGTTTTTAATTAAGGAAATAAAAATATTCTTTTATACACTATTAATTAATTTGATAGTTAGTTTAATAAAAAGCATAGTATATGGTTATATGGACCAACTTATTTTTCTAACAATTTTAAGAATCATTTTTATGATGACACGTGACTACGAAAACATGTTGTAAGCTCCATGATTAATATATAGGGGATATTTGGGTGTTTTGGTATATTTTGTAATATAGATATTGTTTAAAGTCCTGGATTTAGGTTTTAGGGTATAGTTCCAGATTTGGATAAAATTTTTGAATTTGAAAAATATAATTCAGATATTCATAAAAACATTACGGGTAATTTTGAATCTTCATGAGTTTTCAGATAAAATTTCAAAGTTTTTTTGGGTAATTAAATATTTTGATGTATTATTTGGGTTTTCGCCTTTTTTTGAGGTTTCAGGTATTTTTTGGATCTTTGGGTTTTGTTTGGGTGCCTCGAATCCTGAATAACTGAACCGATCCGAACCTAAGTTTTATGGTCTTTACATGTAATTTACACGTATTTTAATTATATACCCAAACTAATCAGGACCTATTTTTTTTATATACCTGGTTGGGTCTAATTTTCTTTAGTTGAGAATTAGTTTAGATATTTCCATATTCTAAAATATGGAAAAATTTCCATTTAGTATCATTTAAGAAATCTCCATATAATTGATTTTGTGGCCATTAATTAACATGATATCTTCTATAGATTAGTCTGGTTCTTGTATACCATTGCTACATGATAGGATCAAGAAATGTCGTTCGACTATTGCTCGCTGGCGTAGAGAAGAGAATTACAATACTCAAAAGAGTTTAGAAGAGCTCAAAGATAAACTTGACAGAAGTCAAGTGGACCACTCCTTATTGGCAGCTGAAGTATCCTCGATACAAAACCAGTTGCAAAAAGCATACAAAGAAGAAGAAGAATTTTGGCAACAAAAAAGTCGAAATCTCTGGTTCAAAAAAGGTGAACGTAATACGAAATTCTTCCACGCAACAATCAAAAATCGACGTGCACGAAACCATATCAGTAGGTTAAATGATAGCAGAGGATTTTGGTGCAAAAAATGAGAGGAAAATCAAAACAATTGCAGTAGAGTTTTTTAGTGAACTCTTTGCAACATCTACACCCTCTGATATCAAAGTTTCGCTTAACCACTTGGAAAGACCCATCTATCCTGAAATGAATGAGAGCCTGTGTAAAGATATATCGCCTTCCAAAATTAGAAAAAAAAAAACAGTTTTCTCTATCCATCCTGAAAAAGCCCCAGGGCCAAATGGAATCACAACACTTTTTTACCACAAATATTGGAACAGTATTGGTCCCCAGGTAATCAAGATGGTTCAAGAATTCTTCAATTCTGATTCATTTGACCCACAATTAAATGAGACAAATATTTGTCTAATTCAAAAATCCGAGCGACCAAGAGACATGACCAACTTCCGACCTATTAGTCTTTGTAATGTGTGCTACAAAATTATTTCTAAATTTTATGTCAGAGACTGCGACAGTTCCTGCCTAAGATTATCTCGAAAACTCAATCTGCCATTGTGGCAAGACGCGCTATACCTGATAATATTCTCATATCACAAGAAGCCTTCCATGCTCTGAGAACTAATAATAATTGTAAGAATGAGTTCATAGCAATTAAAACTAACATGAGCAAAGCTTACGATAGAGTGGAATGAGACTTCTTAGAAGCTATGATGAGGAAAATGGGTTTCAGGAAAAAATGGATCCAATGGATAATGAGATGCGTACGATCAGTGTCCTACAATTTACTGATTAACAGAAACCCTACGGGCCATATAACTCCTTCTAGAGGGCTACGTCAGGGTGATCCACTGTCGCCATATTTATTTATCCTTTTTACAGAAGTCTTTATTGCGAATATAAGAAAGGCTGAAAATTCAGGACATATCACTGGTCTCAAAGTGGCCCAGTCAAGTCCTCCGATATCTCATCTTTTATTTGCAGACAACAATGTTTTCTTCTGCAGAGCAGTTCCAGAGCAATGCACCAGCTTGCTCAACACTCTAGGCTCATATGGAAATGCCTCTTGACAAAGAATTAACTTCGATAAATCAGCAATCACTTTTGGGAAAAAAGTGCCTTCAGAAAATATGGAAAGTTTTAGAAACATATTAGGAATCACTTCTCAAGGTGGCAATGGCAAGTACTTAGGCATACCAGAACAACTACAAGGCTCCAAAACTCAGGCTTTTGCTTATGTCCAAGAAAACCTCCACCAAAAGGTCAACAATTGGACAGCAAAATACCTTTCTAGAGCCGGTAAAGAAGTTATGATCAAATCTGTAGCATCAGCTATTCCGACATACCCAATGTCGTGTTATATTCTCTCCAAAGGACTGTGTAAAAAAATATCTAGTGCAATATCATAGTTTTGGTGGAGCTCTTGCTCTAATTCAAAAGGTATGCATTGGATAACATGGGACAAACTATATCTCTCTAAGAAGGAAGGAGGAATTGGATTTCGATCGATCAAAGAATTTATCTAGCTTTATTGGCTAAACAACTTTGGCGATTAGAACAATATCCAAATTCCTCACTTACAAGGATTCTTAAAGGAAGGTATTTCAGGAATTCCCATTCCTATGGATGGAGAAGTATTATGGCTGCGAAAGATCTTGTTAACCAAGGCTTTAGACGCACAATCGGAACAGGGGAACATGCACTTGTTTGGGAGGACCCGTGGCTACCGAACAAGACAGCCAGGCCTCCTACGACATCCCAATACTCTGATCCAACCCTTTGAGTGTCCGACCTTATCGATCCTGTGAAAAAGGAATGGGATACCAATAAACTCAGGAACCTACTTCACCCTAACGACATTCCATTGGTTTACAGTTTACATCACAGCAGAAATCCCAAACCAGATGGGTATTGCTGGAATAAATCCATATCTGAGAAATATTTGGTCAAGTCAGGCTATATGCTTGCAAGGTCCAAACCAGATAGTGAGATTAAATTTTAGAATTAGCTGCCTTCTCTCAACCCACTGAAGGAAAAAAATTGGAAAATCAAAACAGGGAAACAATTTAGCCATTTTCTATGGCAGATTTTATTGGAAGCAGTATCAGTTAACAAAAGGCTCTTCAAGAGACATATTGGAAACGAACCTAGCTGCCTAAGATGTGGCCATGCGGAATGTTTTTTACATGCCCTCCAACTATGAAATGCTGGGCCCTCTCAACGATTCGGTCGGCTCCAGAGATTTTCCTTCATAAAATCTTTACACCAATATTTACACCAATATCAACTACTTCTTTCAAAGGCTAATATCAGTGGAAATATGGAGGAATCAACCAGAGTCTTCCCTTGGTTAATTTGGTATATATGGAAAGCACGAAATGAAAAACTTTATAATGGTCGCGACTTCTCATCAGTGGATACAACTGATCTAGCACTACGAGAATGTAATAGTTGGTTTCTAGCCAACAGGGAGATTGACCCAAGTGATAGTGTCACAGAACTTATACCAAGGAACCCACCAGACCTACCTATTTTTACCTGTCGTGTGGATGGTCATGGAAGAATGATGGAACCACGAATGGAGTAGGAGGGATTTTACAGCTTCAAGATGGATCAATAGATCTACTTGGTCTCCAAGGTTGCTACAAGCAAATTTTGCCACTACATACTGAAATAAAGAGCTTAGTATGGGCATTGAAATGTTTATCTCGCCATCAACGGTTATGTGATTATTTTGTTACTGATTCCCAAGAATTAGTCAAAATGATCTCCACACCTGATGATTGGCCGGCCTTTGCAGCAGAACTTACTGAGTTTAAAACTCTTTGGACGTCCTACCAGGACGGAAAAGTGGTTTATCAACCCATATCCTGTAACAATCAAGCGGACTTCCTTGCAAGACAAGCTCTAACAAGGAATTGTGTTTTCTCATATGTTAACACGGCGGTGCCACACTGGATAGATACTCGCAACTCGTCTTTCGCGGATTCATACTAAGATTCTTCTTTGTACCTTTATTGTGATAAAAAAAAGTATACCATTGCCACAAGTATTTCTTTTATGTAGGTTGGTTTGGTTCTCCATCAAAAATTCGTTCAAGTAGATTCACCTAAAATAGATAAACTAGATGATAATCCGTTCGCATGTGCGGGATGAGTTCTTTAGACTAACAATTTTTTATTAAATGGTTTTAACATTTTGCAATACAGCTATCTTTATCGATTGTAAAATGACGAATACAAATATTGGTCTAAAAAACAAAATTTTGAAGAAAATCACCGGCAAACCCTATTCATAGGTTAGTGTTCAAATCTAATATATCAAATTGTTATATAATATAAGTACAAATTCGAAATATAAATGCATGTCTAGTATATATTCACCAGTTCAGTCTAAAAATCATTCAATTCTAGAACAACAAAACAAATTACTTATTTCATTAACATATGCTTTTGAGGTTTAGTTACTTAAGACTATATCGATAAAAAATATATACAATACTTTACCATTCTAGTATATGTAAGTTATGTATAAAATAAGAATTGTTTGATTTATTAAATGATAAACCAGAAACTTATAATAAATAGTTTAAATCTCTCATTCTTACAATTTTAATAATTACATAGTCTATTAGGGAGAAATAAATATTAGACGAATGAATGAGAGATTTTCTCATTCGTCTAATATTATTTAATCAAGACTAAATTATTTAATCTGAATGAAATATCATGACTTGATTTTTAGAAATAATGTCATGATATTTCATTAAAAGCTTTTAATGAAATATCATGACTTGATTTTTATTCCTAAAAAGATAGGGTATTAGAGAGAAATAATTTTTAGGAATAAAAATCAAGACTAATTATTTAATCTGAATGAAATAATATATATAGTGATTCCAAATACCCAAAATCCGACAAATATTTTTTAAAGAAATATTCAAAATTATTTAAACCATGCAAACTACTGATAATTAACTATAGAAATCACTTGTATTAAGGGAAAAATGATTAAAGGATTAAGTTTTTTTTTTTGATCAAGATTAACGGATTAAGTTAACTTTCGAAGTTTTGGGTATTTTTCAAAAAAAAAAAACAAATTCAATTGCCCAGCCTATGTTGTCCTCACCTCCCCTTCTTCTTCTTCTTCTTCCTTGCGTGCCTAATCGAAAATTCACCAAAATCTCGTCTCCATGGACGCAAAACCTCCAGAGAAAATGGCAAATCCGAAACCAAGAGACTTCCTAAACCACCTCGAGACATACCTCGCGAAAAGAGATGGCGTAGACAAGCTCCTGAAGATCTCCCGCTACACAACCAAGATCATCCTCGCCTCATCCCTCATCCCACAAACCAATCCTTTAACTCACCGTCTCAAATCCTTCGAATCAAGCGTCGGAGTCAGCCGCAAAGCCTTCCGTCTCGGCAAATTCGTACAAGACATCAACTCCCTCAGAGCCTCGCGACACGACTCGAACCGCGGCCTCGCGCTGCTGCCGATACTCGCCTACGGAGGCGAAGGAGTCTACTACTTCGTCGAGCAGCTCGTCTGGCTATCGAAATCGGGGCTCATCGACGCGAAGTGGCTGCAGAAGATAAGCGCGTGGGCGGAGCTTGTGGGATACGTTGGGAGCGTTTCGTTGAAAGTTAGGGATCTGAGGGAGATTAAGAAAGAGGAGGCTTGCGTTGCTTCCACGATCGAGATCTCTGTAACGAGAGGGATAGCTTGTGGAGGCGAAGAGGAGAAGATGAGGAAGCTCAAGGAGAAGAAGACGATGAAGGTTTTATCGGTTCTTCAAGATCTTGCTGACGGGTTAATGGCGGTTGCGGATGTTAGGGATGGTAAGGTGGGAGTGTTATCAGCTCCTAGTGTGATTGCGTCGGCAGGTTTGTTTTCAGCTATTATCAGTACTCATAAGAACTGGGTCTCTTGTTGATGAATGATCATCATCTACCGCTAAATAAAGGTTTTACGAAATTTTGAATAAAAATACAAACAAAAGAGGAAAGACAAATGGCTTGTTAAAGCTTGTTAAAAGGAAACCTGGTTTTTTTTTTCTAACTCTCTTACAAAGACGGAGAAGAGAAATGTCGGGTCGGAATGTCTACCTTCCTTTCAAGGAACTGGTGTCAGATTTTGATCGTTTGAGTTGCCATGGAGGTAAGCAGCCTCTGAGGGGTGATTGTATCAGTAAAGATGATGTTGAAAGCTGTTTTTGTCTCATGGAGATGGAAGACAAGCAGCTGAATGAGCTCGTTGTGAGACTTCGCTTTTCGCTTTCTTCCTCTGAGATTTGCCCGTCTGGATCATCGTGACTAATAGCTGTGATCTTGAGTGACTCGGGAAGTATGCAGCTACACACAGAACCTACATCAAAAAGCAGAACTTGTAGTTCAGTTCAATCATGTGTCACAACAAGTCGTTGACGATTTGGAAATGCAGTGAACCTCTGTTTTACCTATTTGCGCGAGGCGGTTCACCCATTTTGGGATCTTTTTGCCGGTAAGCTTGTAGCAAACGTCGTGGCAGAAATGGTTGCAGTTCTTAGCAATCAAGTGATACATATTCCCATAGTAACTGCAAGCCGTGTCTTCCATGAACTCTCTCACTTGTGCCGGGTTTAAGTTCGTGGTTCCAATGAATATCGACTTCTTGAATTTGAAGCCCGGGCATTGCCGTGGTTCGACCTCGAAAACACCGCTGGTTGCGTAGTCATGTGCACCGAAAGCATATTCTACTCCGTGAACTGTGCATCCAAACGTTCAGAGTTAGCTAGCAGTAACTATCAAGAAGAAACAACACAAGGCCCTAAAGCTTACCTTCTACACCAGAGTGAAAGATACCGAGGCCTGCCCAATAGATATATCCGTTAATAGGAGTCAAGTCGTAAACATTGAGATAGACCGGTGCTCTGTCTGGACCGTGGTTGCTTGACTTCAACTTCGAAAAGAAGCAAAACCGCGCAACTGATTTGCTTTTCAGATTAAGAGGTGCAAGAGATTTCCAACGTTTCTTTGACGCGAGTTTCATCTTTTCACCAAACCCTGATCGAAACTCTAGTAGCGAGTTTGACCAACCTGATCATCCAAAGTTCAAATATTAGACTTGCTATGAAGAAGAAGAAGAAAAGTAGAACATAATTCACATTAATCAGATACATTTCAAATAAAAAGACTTTACCTTTCCTCTGCTTAGGCTCTGCCTCTCCCTTCAACATTGGAAGCCTCAGTAGAGGTTATCCTGTATGTAAGCACCAATCAATAACATAATTTGAAAAGTGCACAAGCAAAGATCTCTGTGCCACATTATGTTTTCATAAAACGTAAGAGACAGAAATTGGAAAAAAAAAGAACTTTTTTTTATAATCTTTCCTAGTTGGTTGAAACACACAACAACAACAGCTCATTTAAAAGTCAACACCGATCCCTCTTAGCCGGCTTCAATCATTTAAACAAGACTTGAGAATATAAATATAATAGATCATGCATATTTAAATAAACAAGATTGGTCACATTTTTGATCTTGATATGAAAAAGACTGGTCACCTGAATATCTGTTTTCTGAACACTAAAGAATCTAAACTCTCTATGTTACTTTCCAAAATATACATAGATCAAAAAGAAAAATGTTGGCAAGGATTAGTGTTTATAATATAAGTTCTTATTATACACAAAGTTGCTACCATGTTAGGAGCAATCATGAAGACCAAAAGATGTAGGTGGGTTTTGTATTAAATAAAAGGAGAATGGACAGAAGATGATGATACAGATAGATTAGTAAAGAGCTTAGGAGACAAGTCAAAGCTTCAACAACTCATTCCAACTAATTTTGAGTCTGACAAAATAAAAACGGAGTAAAAGACTCCAATTGAACCTAAATTAAACAGCATTCACCTCAATCAGATTGATGTAAGAGTCTCTAAGATTTATTAAAATCTACAAACAAAGTTTTGAAACTCTACATTCATCCTCCAGATTTGGCAAATCTTGAAAAGTGGTAGCATTAATTAGTGAAACTTATTTTACCAAAACGGAAGCATTTGTGGAAGTTATTATAAATCAAAACTGACCCATTTTGAACGGTCAATTCAGAAGAAAAAAACATTTATAGGTCTGTTCTAGGGTTTAGTGTTCCAGATCTGTAAGAAAAAACATAGCTTTAAGGGAAGTAAAGAAAGACTATAAGATCTTACAACTACTCGGGCAACGAGAATGCACTAACAATCCGAAAAGTTCAAAAGCGGTTCACATAGACAGGACAATGTATTCGAAATTCAATTTTGTTAAGAACGGAAACGCATTTACCAGAGAAGGGGGTTTCTGGGAACTTACGGAATTGGAATGTAGATTGACCATTACGCGTAACGGCGAAAAGAAGTAAGAGTCGGCATTAACTGTGTGAACCACCTGAGACTGAAACTTTGAAGATGTTCTTCTTCTTTCTTCTTTCTTCTTTGAGACTTAAGTTTTGAGTTTAATTTCACAAGAAGAAGATGAGAGTAAGAGAGAGAGAGAGAGGAGAAAAAGGGACCGAATCCTTTCGCTCTCTCTTCCCGTGTCTTTGTCTCTTTCTTTTCTGTGCATGTTTGTTTGGTTCTTATTTTATCTTCTCTCTATCAAAAATGCTTTAGGGACTGATTGGTTTAAACGCAACGGTTGCGTTGCGGATACGAGAATTTATGGACGCAGGTGGTTGCGGTTCCAAGCGTTGTTAAATGTTTTGTATGATTGGTACAACGTTTGAAAATTTACATTTGCGGGATATTTGTGACTGGTTGATTATAAGATATTACAGTGGTTTAATAATAAATTACTCATATTAACATATTATAGCATTATAAAAATATATAAAACATACTATTGTAATAAAGTATAATAATTATCAATATAATATGATTAATAAAATACTATTTTTATTTATAAGAAAATTAATTTAGTTGAAAGTTATAGTTTTAATAAAGTTTGTTTTGAAGATTTATATTAATTTTTTTTAATATTTTATTTCGTTTCATATTAGTTGATACTGTTTGTGAATTTTAATAAATATTTTATTTCCATTTTTAAATATTTTTGAAAATAATTTTATATTTATTTTTTCACCCGCAACCGCAAACGTTAGCTGAAACCAGCTTTTGATTTTAAGAGGTTTGAAGCGATTTGTAGCGGTTTGTATGATTGTTTCGAAACGCTGTCAACCACTACCAACCGCAAAAGTTGTGTTTGCGGGTCGTAGCGGGAAAACCAGTCAGACCCTTAATGGTTTGTGTTTTGGCATTAAAACGATATATCTCCATTTGGTGTAACCGTATATATAACCCTCATATATAAAACATCAAACAGCACACATAAAAAAACATCATATAAACTAAATACACTTATCTATATTATTATTTGAGAAGTGAATTTGCTTACTTGTCATTTTTTCCATAATTTTAATAATTTTTTTATTTATCATCTTTTCTAGGATAAGTTATGTCAACCCAAGGAAAAGAGAGGTTTGGGTTTCAAAGACCTTACTGATTTTAATATGGCTATTTTGGAAAAACAATTATGGCGTTTAATTGAGAAACCTCGAATTTTATTTTCATGAGTCTTTAAAGGTAGGTATTTCAGAAATGCATCACTCCTGGAACTGATCCGATCATATTCACCGTCCTAAGGATAGCGTAGCATTATATCCGCTTGATCTATGGTCAACAAAAGACTAATCAAAAGGGTGGGATCAAGATCCTCTATTTCAGTATGGAATGATCCTTAGCTCCCAACCACTCGCTCGAGACTAACAAACAAAAATTAACACCTTAGTAACTTTTTTCTTGATCTTATAGTGGCTTCATTCATCAATGCTACTTCACTGACATGGAATTCCCAGGCTATTAGATCTATGGTAGATGAAAATGATGCACAAATTATAGAAAGTATCCCGTTGAATAGGTATCACATGGTTGACCGAGATGGATGGCACTTCACCAATAACGGTAGGAATACAGTGAAATCGGGTTATCAGGAAGAACGGGTTTACCTGGATAGAGAAGTATCATTGCAGTTATACGGACCAAATGTTAATTCTCGTAAGGCGTTTTCTTGGAAAATAAAATGCCCGCCAAAGATAAAGCACTTCTTGTGGCAGATTGTATCATGATGTATTCCAGTGACAAAAAAATTGCGAACAAGAGGGATTCAAAGGGATACAATTTGTGCAAGATGTGGAGTGGCTGAAGAGTCCATAAATCATGTGTTCTTTGAATGCCCACCAACAGTTCAAGTCTAAGCTTTATCAAGGATTCCATCAAATCCTGGTAATTTTCCTACTCAATCACTTTTCACAAACATGGATCATCTGTACTGGATGGTATCTACGCAAATGGATGATCACCAGTTTGCATGAGTTTTATGATATGTTTGGAAGGCCATAAACAACAAGGTTTTTAGTAATATAGATATTGACCCAAGAGAGACATAATCGTTGATTTGGAAGGAGGCCCAAACATTGATCACTCAGAGAGTTACACAAACGAGAGAGCAGGAGGAAACAACACTACCTCACATACCAGAAAGACGGGAAGATGGTGTTTTACAAATGGGTCATGGAAATAAACTGATATTCACTCGGGATAAGGCTGATACAGTACTATTGATGGTTTTGAGGGGTTAATGGGGGTAAAAAATATAAAGGCAAGTTTATCACCACTTCATTTAGAAGTTGAAGCATTCATTTGGGAAATAGAATGTATGAAGAACTTAAGACAATAACATGTCACGTTTGCAACATATTATTCTCAATTAGTGAAGATAGTTTCAGAACAAGAAAAAAGACCAACTTTTGCAAGTTACCTGAAAGATAACAAGATACTTAAAGAAAGTTTCAACCACTCAGAACTTATTCATATACTTCAGACGTAGAATTACTAAAAAAACAAACTATATGCAAATACATTACACAGAGAAAAAATAGTTTATTTTTAATTCATTAGCATCTTTAATATGTAGATTAAACATAAATTCAGTTTAGCCAAACACATATTACAATGTTGATTTTATACATATTGTCACTTGCTATAAATCATCACATGCTTTTTTTTTAACGCTGGATAATTATGCTATTACAAACTATGAAAAATATTACAGATGATTCTACAGCCGACAATTTTTTCTGTCTTATTAGGATTCACGTCTAACTGCATCATCTGAGCCGTCCTATCAGATCCACGCTTGAAGGTAATTCTTGTACCATGCTGCAGATCTCTTGTAAGCATTTTCTCCATTAATTCGCTTAGTTCCACTTTCTTCGAGAATTAAAACCCAGACCTCCTCATATAAAAATATTAATGAACTCTTAGTCAAACCCTTAGTAAAATCACATGCTTACACATTTATACAATAATAATTAATGTATCTTTATCCACATAGATAATATGGTAAAACATGACGATATGTATGAACTTTCATGTATTATGTAGTTAATATCATGACGAATTTTTTTATTATGGAAATAGTAGACATAATATTAAGGGTGTAAATGGAATTATGTACTATTTTACTCTGAATTTAGAAATAGTAGACATGTATATAGTCAATTTAGAGTAAATATTTTGGAGTAGAACTATTTTACTCTGAATTCTCTTATTTTTTACTCTAGACATTGCTAAACTATACTCTTGGATTCGCAAGAAAAGTATATCAACGCTGTACTATTTCTCTTTTGCCTTTTCACAATTTTTTACCTTTTTCTTATTTTCATTTTTCTATTTACTCTATATTATTCTCATAATTACCCGTCATGACCTAGAATCTGACAATTCAGTATTGAAAGAGAGCAATTCCAAATACAAAGGCGATCTTATCCAAAATGTTCCAATCTAGTTTAACTGACATAGTATAATTGGCACATATCATTTAAATTGGTCCTAGTCTATATTCTATTTTGATCATGTAATATTCCAATATTGAATCGCCTGATTTCAATGTTCGATCTATTGTCAGCAACAAAAAGTATGATTATTGTGTTAGTTATATAACATGTGTTTTTAGAGATTCATCAACATTTTTAATTGCATGTTTCTGCAGTTAGAGATACATCAATATTGTCTAAATGACTAAATGTGTGGTCGTGTAATTTAATGCTATAGGTAGCAATCGTATATTTTGTAGATACAATAGATTATAGATGTTTAGTTAACACTAAATTTACCATAACATAAGATATCCTTACCAATTATTTATATAAAAATAATTTTTTGAGCCTATATTCCTAGAATTGTAAAATTTTAGAGCATTGTTATGGTTTAGAGAATAGTTTAGATCTCTCTAAATCAACACTATAAGAGTAGTTCCATTGACAGTATAAAGGGATAATTATGATCATTTAAAAAGAAAATTAATTAAATAGAAAAGCGAATAGAGAAAAGTTCTTACCGCAAAACTTTTAGCAATCAGTTTAAAACCTCCAGAGACATATCAATAGGTTTTCTAAAATGTTAAATATAAGTAAACATTTATAATATCAATTTTTTTTTTCTTTTAGAAACCGTCATGGTTTCTAACCAATAATCTTGATCTAATAACACTAGGAGTCTTTCCAACCTTGACACATCAGTTTTTAAAGTTATATGATCATGTCACATCAATAATGAAAAACTGAGAAAACCAATAAAATTATTTTATTTTTACACATCAGATGTAATCATTGGTAAAATGTGATCTCTTTCTCTCTGAAGGTTCCGAATGATAATAGCGGATTGAGCAGGACGGACAAGCGGATCGGTTAGTAAGGTGCGACTTAAGTGCGGTTTGTGGTAAAAAAACACATACTACGAAACAAGTGCGGTTCGTCTAAAAGAAGCAGTTTAAAACAAAATATGAATAGTGACATATGTAATGAATAGTATAACTACGGGATACATAATATATTTATATTTATAAACTGAAAAATCATTAAAACTAATATTATTTTTTATATATACATATAAACTAAAACAAATTCAACCAATCATGAAAAAAAACTGTAAAACATCATTGGTCACACAGTTTTCAATAAAACTAAAACTAATATAAAATATCAAAACATTAAATATTTTCAAACATCTAAAACTCTTCAAAACATCATCTATTTTGAAACGGAGAGAGTATTTTATAAGGATTATTGTCCTTTAAATTAGATACATATTATAATGTGAGGCAAGTAAAAAGAATAACAAAAAAAAATATCATAAATTAGGTTCATTTTATTAGTCAATCATATTATAATAAGTATTTAATAAATTTTTATAAGACATTAATAGTAAAAAAGTATGTAACTAATAGAAAATATATACATTACCATTTATGTATTTTGTAAAATTATACTGTTTTCCTTTAGAAATAGGATAGTATAATAAAACAAATAAACATATAAAAAGAATACTACACATTTTACATGAAATAAAAATAAAAATAAAATAAGTAAACAAATGTACAGTGATGTAACCACACTATTCTTCTTCTTCTTTTTTTAAGTCAACTGGTGTTTTATTAAAACAACGTAATATTACAAGGAAAGCCTAAAGAAAAGGCAAGAAAACTTAAACACAAAGAGGTCCAACAACAAAGCCCAACAACACGAAAACGCCAGAAGAGGGCCGAAACAGCGGGACCCAAACAAAAGAGCCCAAAGAAAAAAGGCCTAAAGAAGACGGTGACCAGGCTCAACAAAGCTCCACCACGTGTTAGATGCAAAGCAAAAGGAAGACACGTGTGAAGGATCAGAGACGTCACCAACTTCACCGATAGGAAAGTTATCGCCGGAGAGTAATCCACCACCACCGGAACATACCGGAACAGGAGACCGAATTACTGAACCATCGACAACAAACGCTTAACAACTTGAGAATCAGTATTTTCCTTCACCGTTAGAGAAGAAGCTCGCCGGAAGACCACCACCGTCAAGAGACGCAACGCCCCAAAACAGAAGAGTCACCACCGTCGCGAAGATAAAACTAAACCAACGGATCCTCGCTTCAAAATAAAACGGAGATAAGCCAGCCGACATCACCGAAAGATCTGGTGTGTCGCCGGAGACGGTAGCCGACTGATTCACCGAAGAGGCAAGTGAAACACCGGAAACAAAAGCCAGCCATGAGATGCTGAAGAAGCCACCTATGCTGGAACCATTCCCAAACGGGAATCATCTCACCGGAAAGAAGACCGGCGAGCCTACAGACTCTCATCACAAACTCTCTGTGAAAAGTATGAAAGAGAGAACAGAGAGAGGAGAGACTCTATTTGTACCCAAGTGTTTTTAAAAGAGAACGTGAATTACTATTCTTCTTCTTCTTATTTTTGGGTGCGGTTTATGGAAAAGCTGTGTGCGTTTGTATTTATATTTTTTTTTATTTTAATTAAAACCACAATACCAGTTTGACAAAAAAAAAACCACAATACTAAAGTTTGTTCGAATAGTAACTAAATGGCGTTTCATACTTTGTCCCGCCTGGACCGCACTAAACATTCGGAGCCAAAGTTTTAGAGCATGTGCATCGCTGGAATCCCACTTGGAGTTTCAGATTTTTAAATTATTATTTTTTATTTTTTCTTCAAAAAAAAAAAAAAAATTTAAAAAAATCAATCGTGGGCCGCTACGTATAAGTAGGACCCGCGAAAATCACAAAAACCCAAAAAAGTTGATCTTTACCTCATAATTTTTCTTACCGGTCTTTCTCCTTTTTGCAGGATCCACGCCTGAAAATCCCTCTAAGGACCCCGCGATGCACATGGTCTTAGACCATCTTTAACCCCAAAACCCTTTTAGGGGTCCTTAATGAGTTTTTAATAATAAATTTAGTTTTAAGTGGAGTTAAAGATCATTGTTAAGAAACTTTCATTTTAAGCGGTTCAATGGGGTTTCTTACCTAGAGATTCTTAAAAAAAATTAATACTTTTTTAAATAAAATTTATTTATTAAATAAAACATATTAAAAGATAACATTTAAAACATAAATTTTAAAAAATTATGAAAATAAAATTAGTATAATAATCGAGAAAAATTTGAAAATAAACTTCCGAACTATATCTTAATCACATTCCAATTTATGACATATATAAGGATTATGGTGAGAAAGAGAGCAATGTGAACCGATGTGATTATGGTGAGAAAGAGAGCAATGTGAACCGATGGTGAGAAGGATAGAAGACGAGTGAATGAGGTCCGTGGAGAGGGACGAACCATTTGGAAAGGGGAGGCAATCTGTGCATGTAATGTGGGAGCGGCGCGGCGGAAACGACGGTGCGATCGGAGAAACGGCTCCTCCGCCGGAAGCTGGAAAAATAATCTGGCCTTTTTAAGGGGATTGGTTTCAGCTAGCTTTCGTAGAGATCTGTAGAACGCCATCGGTCATCAACGTTTTCGTCTTCCCTCAATGATGACACGTGGTTGTATAACCTTTGTAAAGATCGATATCAGAAATTGCTAATTAAGGA
Organism: Brassica rapa; assembly: GCF_000309985.2. Classification (NCBI taxonomy): domain Eukaryota; kingdom Viridiplantae; phylum Streptophyta; class Magnoliopsida; order Brassicales; family Brassicaceae; genus Brassica; species Brassica rapa. Next base: position 3,705,718 of record NC_024802.2, read on the forward strand.
TCGGTTACAAGGCTTTAATTTATTTTTTATTTAAATAAATCACTCTATAACCTAAAAACCCTGCTAAGGATCGCCTAATAATGGTGGTCTTAGAGCATCCACAATGGTGTAACCCATTGTGGAGTCCATAGGAATTTTTTAATATTTTTTCTTTTTGAATAGTTAAGAACTCCTGTCAAAATAGTGTGTCCACTGGTGTACTCCTAGTTGGAGTCCTTAGGGAATAAAAAATTAATTTTTTTGAATGAGGTAAAATTAATTTTTATATATTGCATGAATAAATATAAAGTTACACTAACTAAACATAAAGATACATTAATTAAACAAAAATATAAATTAATTAAACATAAAGATACAATAATTTAACATAAACAAGGAATGAGAAAAAAAAAGATACAATAATCTATACTATACTAAAAGCCCTATATACTCAATGGTGAAGCTGCCACGTCACCAAAAATAATCAGCCAATGAGAGATAACATTTTTGCCATGTCACTACTGCTTCCGAAGAATAAAGCTCGAAACTGGATTTCCTTTTGGGCTGTCCCTACATTTACGTACGGCCCATATCAAGTCCAATCTTGCCTAGCTCTAACTTTGTCTGAAGCATCCAGAGTTCATCTTCCCGTCTCTTCCACTTCGTCTTCAACCCCGTTACTGCAAGCTCCTATCAATCATTTATGCTCTTTAAATGTCTTCTTTATTGTAAATACCAATTTATCCATTAATCTAAGCATTTACGAGTTCTCCATCACTACTTCTACTCTCTCGCATTAAAGTGGAATTAGCATCCTCCACCGTAGCTCCGCTTATAAATGGGTTCGTTGCCTGCGTTGAACAGCCATACCACTGCGAAATCTCGAAGATCACTCTCTGTCAAGCATCAACTCTATTTATGGCTGATTCGTTCACTCTTCGTCCCGGCCCCATACTATTGGATCGACTTCTATTGATTCCGTATGATGTTATTTATTGCAATTAATCATACCTTTGGTTGTCGACATTTTTTTGGTTGATGAGATTCAGATTTGTGTTTAAATTTTGTACTATACTAAAAGCCCTATATACTCAATGGTGAGGCTGCCACGTCACCAAAAATAATCAGCCAATGAGAGATAACATTTTTGCCATGTCACTACTGCTTCCGAAGAATAAAGCTCGAAACTGGATTTCCTTTTGGGCTGTCCCTACATTTACGTACGGCCCATATCAAGTCCAATCTTGCCTAGCTCTAACTTTGTCTGAAGCATCCAGAGTTCATCTTTCCGTCTCTTCCACTTCGTCTTCAACCCCGTTACTGCAAGCTCCTATCAATCATTTATGCTCTTTAAATGTCTTCTTTATTGTAAATACCAATTTATCCATTAATCTAAGCATTTACGAGTTCTCCATCACTACTTCTACTCTCTCGCATTAAAGTGGAATTAGCATCCTCCACCGTAGCTCCGCTTATAAATGGGTTCGTTGCCTGCGTTGAACAGCCATACCACTGCGAAATCTCGAAGATCACTCTCTGTCAAGCATCAACTCTATTTATGGCTGATTCGTTCACTCTTCGTCCCGGCCCCATACTATTGGATCGACTTCTATTGATTCCGTATGATGTTATTTATTGCAATTAATCATACCTTTGGTTGTCGACATTTTTTTGGTTGATGAGATTCAGATTTGTGTTTAAATTTTGAAACCAGCATTGAAGAATGCGGCCGGATCTAAATCGAGTGGGAGCTCTTTGGACGATGATGATGAGGATGAGGACGATGACGTCTGTGATTGGGGGTTTGTGGTGAGGAAGAAGAGTGGAGTGGATGAGGTATATCCGACTGGAGGTGAAGGGTCGTCGTGTAGGGAGCTGGCGAGAGTGATTCTGAAGTTGGGAGAGGTGTACGAGAGGATCGAAGGTGCGAAGCAGGGATGATGGTTGAGTTGGAGAAACAGAGGATGGAAGCTGCTAAGGAGATTGAGTTGAAACGAATGAACATGTTGATGGATATGCAGATGGAGCTTGAAAGATCCAAGCTTGCCAAACGTAGAACTGCTGCTTCAGGTAAAAAAAAAACTTAAACTGGATTGGTCTCTGTTTCTACTAAGCAATTGTGAGTATATGGTAAAACTTACATTTATTAATGTACTTTTAAAGATTGAAACTTTAAGCTTTTGAGGTTTCAGATTGTTGATTTGGAACCATATCTATGAGCATCTACTCAATCGAGTTACTGAAAACTTGAATTGTGCATTGTTGTTGTTGTTGTACAGTTAAGAAGTTGTAGGATTAAAATTGTGGAGAAGCTATACTGTGGTAGAGCAAGGGAGCAATGGTTGGATCTGAGAGCTCATTTTGAATTGGAGAAACTGTTATTATTCTTACTCACTAGGTTTCATGTTAGAGCAATGTTTTTTTTTTCTTCTTCTTATTCTGTTTCCTTCTCTTAAAGCAGGTTGGTGAAAGAAACTCTGGTAGTATCCCACAGACATATCAACGTGTATTTGACACTGTCAAGTGTTAATATATTATGGTTTCTGTATCAATACCTGCGGAGTGCTCTTTGCTCTTTTTGTGTAATCATGTCTCAGAGTTGCCTACAGATTTCAGAGCCATTCATGTTCTTCCATAATTAACATTTGGAACAGATCAAAACACACCAAGCTATTGATAGAGCACAAGTAGTGTATTATTATTGAATTGGAAGGAGTTATAATCTCAGGAGCACGAATGAGACCTTATCTCAGGATCCCATACACATGAGATTTCTCTCAGTTCATCAACCGGCCTTAGTCACCCGAATAAATATCAAGCTAATCGTCTCATTACTTATTGGTATTATACGGTTTCTTTGAACACTCAGACTCCCATTTCTTAAATAAAAATCATGACGACAAATCAGCGATTATAGTGACTAAATGCCAGGTAGAAAAATGGTTTTCAGAAAATTACTACATTTTCATGTGAAGCTTAAGATACCAGAATTGATGAAAGTTAGGACAAAGATTATGTCAAGACATACAAAATCATATATATAAAGATAAATAGAGAATTAATATCAATATATCGACCCTCATAATAATTAAAAGAAAATTAATTTCAAATTTAATGTATATTTTTATTTATAAAATATTGGTATTAACTATAAATAATTTTATACATTTAGAGTATTTCCACCCCTACCTATTTCTTATTATAAATTAGCAAAATAACAAATGAAATTTAAAATTAGATAAAAATACATAATAAAGGCCAATACCATAATATAACCTAAAATGTATAAATTTCAAGAATAAACAATGCAATATTAATGAATTACAGTAGTTAAAATGAGATAATTTGAGAACAAGTTGTTGCAGAAAGTTTAAAACAAACCAAATAAATATAGAAATAATTGTAACACATCAAAACTAAAAATGAAATTTAAAAAACACAATATCAGCAAAACGAAATACAATGTGAATAGGAAAATTGTCAAATACACCACATTCATAATGCTACTTTTCATATTTACACTAATTATTTTTACCTTCATTTTTAAAAAGGAAAAAAAGACATTTATAACCATAGAGTTAACTAATCTAGACTTGGAGTTTATAGTTGACGGATGGGGTAGAGTTTTTGGAGTGTGAATTTTAGGATTCTAATAAATATATAAATAAATACTTAAATAATACAAAAAACTTTTAGAAAATAGTTTCAAAAATCATTTCAATTTTCAAAAATTCAAAAAAATAAGTTCGAATTTCAAAAGTATAATTTGAAACATAAATTTATTTATTTATTTATTATATATAGAGAAAATAAATGTACAAGAGTCTTTTGACTCTTAATAAAGAACATATTTTTCAAGATGTATCTTTAGTAGTGGTAAACATGAATAATTATACCAAAAAAATGGTAAACATGAAAATTTTCCATGTGAATAACACAAATATCAAAGTCATACAACATAATCACAAAACAAACACATCCTCTTTAACATATTTCAAAACAAACTAATACACTACTATCACTAATCAATTATCATATGGATCAAAAAAAAATTTAAATTCATTAGAAACTAAAACATACGAACCCGGCGCTGAACCCGGCGCGTAGCGCCGGAATGCCACTAGTTAAACATAAAGATAGAAGGATTTTTAATCCTCGTCACCAAATTTGTTCCAAATATGCTCGATTAAATCATTTTCAGATGGTCATATATTCTCCTATCTCGAACATCATTCCGACTGAGAAAAATATTGTTGAGAATTGTAGGAATCTTGGTTTCCACCTGTGAACTTCTCATGACGCCACCTTCTTCAAATTCAGATATATCATAACGAATGTATCCTTCCCGTTCATCTTTGACTATCATGTTGTGTAGTATGATACACGCTCTCATAATCTTCCCTATATTTTCTTTGTCCAACGTAAGAGCCGGGTTTCTCACAATCGCAAATCGCGCTTGTAATACTCCAAAAGCCCGCTCCACATCTTTTCGGGTTGCTTCTTGATGTTTAGCAAATAACTCTTGTTTTGGTGATTGAGGGAGTGAGATGGATTGGATAAAGGTTGACCATTTTGGATATATACCGTCTGTAAGGTAGTACGCCAACTTATACATGTGTCCGTTGACCATGTACTTTACCCGCGGAGCTCGACCTTCTAAAATGCCATCAAAAAGAGGAGATCGATCGAGGACATTAATATCGTTTAAGGTACCTGGAGGTCCAAAAAATGCGTGCCAGATCCAAAGATCTTGGGAAGCTACAGCCTCTAAGACAATTGTCGGTTTTCCTGATCCACGGGCGTACTGTTCTTTCCAAGCGGTCGGGTAATTTTTTCACTCCCAATGCATACAGTCAATGCTCCCGATCATCCCAGGAAACCCTCATTTCTCTCCAATGTCGAGTAGTCGTTGAAGATCATCCGGTGTGGGTCGTCGTAGATACTCGTCTCCGAATAACTGTATAATTGCGTCAGTGAAATTATGTAAACACAAAAGTGCTGAGGTCTCAGCAAGTCGGAGATATTCGTCAACCGTGTCAGCCCCAGTACCATAAGCAAGCAGTCGAATAGCCGCCGTAGAATCTTAGCTCTAGACACTTTTTCTTTGACTTCTAAAACCCCCTGAAGCTTTCCCAGCTCCTCCTCTCTACCACTTTTCTTCTTCTTGATACCAGCTTTGGCAGCCTTAACTCCGGGAGGTCGACCTTCTGGTTCTCCGACTTCCTCTTCTTCTCTATCAACATCAACCACTTGTTTACGCTTTTCCTTTCCACCCTCCTTCGGCCCATAGACAGAGCACCATTTTTGGTCATGCCTCAGCTCCCTCCAGCATTGATCCATGGTGAACTTGGACTCGGTAGTTTTGAAGAAAATTTCCAACGCAGCCTTCATCACATCATCGTCATTTTGGCCACTTCTCTGCTCCCTCAAAGCCGCATCATAACATCCTGTAAACTTGGATACATCAGTGTTGATCCTCCCCCACCTCTGCTTGCAGGAACATAGCTCTCTCGGTACGGTCCCAACCAGCTGCGGACTTGCATTGTAGTAATCTACAATCCGCCTCCAGAAAGAACCAGCTTTCTGCTAATTGCTGATGATAGGATCCTTACTGGTGTTAAGCCAAGCACCAATAACGATCTTATCCTCCATCGGAGACCACTTCCTCCTCGGACCAGACTCACCACCAGACTCGACAACAGGCTCGACTACAGGAGGGACAACAGGCTGGACAACAGACTCCCTAGGACCTTGGCTACCGAACCATAAAGGTTCGGGTGAATCAAGGTCCACCGGAGTCTGAGTTTGACTAAACAGTAGATTCATATAAGATGTATTATTTTCCATTTCAAATGATCGGTCTGTGTCACTCTAATAGCAACACAGAGACTTAAGTAGACGAGTTTAAATATTGAGCTAAACTAGTTGCATTTAAGGCCAATAAAAACGAGCAGTTAGTAAGGTATAAAGCTAACTAAAGGCGTAAAACATTAAAAACAATCAACTCAAAGTAACACCCATTTGCAAAGTACTAAAACATTTAAAACAATCATATCAGAGGCGGTAGGAAGGTAGAAACCAAACAAATTGCATTTATGCGCAAGCACAATCAATACTAACAGTAATATTTTAAAGCAAACAACTTGCATTCATTACTAAATCAAATCAATACTAAAGCATTTCAATACAAAGCATTTCATACAGAAGAGAGTAGGAATCGTACCTTAATTATACAGATACTCTTGAGCTTTACTAGTTGATCTGGTTTACTTCTTGGAAGCTCTTCCTGCATAAACATTAAATCAAACAGTCAAAAGTTTTTAAAAAATGTCATGAACAAGTATAAGCATAGCCGGAGAAGATCCAGACTAAGAAACGAGCAAATAGCACGAGAGAGATACTTACCACTCAGGTACATAGCAGCCAAACCTATGAATACTATTGCGGACACCATTACACAAACTGCCAATGCAAACACATTTGTATTCTCTGATTTCTTCTTTAGCTCACAGACCGTCTTCTGTAGCTTAAGCAGCTTCTGGTCACACTCAAAAGCTTGATCCTTGAGCTGGCTGACATGTCTCTGAACCTCACTCAGCTCATCCGTTAAAGCCACATCCTACCATTTCCATATGTGGCAGCCCCCATCATCGACATTGGGGCACGAGAAGTATCTTCGGTATGGATCCTTAGGTGTGTAAGAGCATTCGACAACAGGCTGAGCACCACAGTAGCAAGCCATAGGGATTCCATCATCAGCCTCTGGTTGAGGTGGGAACTGATCCGGCTCTGCATTGCAGTAGGGACTCTCAGCTTCATCCGCGTACATCTTAGCTTCAGCTTCAAGAAGGGAGCTCATGTCTATAGAGTTTGATGATGAAGAAGGCTGAGAATAGCTGTAATCTTGTCCCATTTGGTTAACCTGAGACAAATGATTAACGAACAGAGTTAAATACAACAATAACTTAAAACGATTACAAGTATTGGTTTCAATTACAACAACATAGTTAGAGCAACGAATTCAAAAAAGCAAACAACATTTGGAATTTAAAATATTACGAACCCAATGAAAGCGAACACATATCAAACCTAAAAGGTTGACAAACCCTTGAGAAAAAAAAAAAGAGAAAATCCTCTTCCGTTTAAAACACCTTTCATTTCGAAACCGTTTAAGAAATAAGATACAAATCCGCTTCAGATTGAAACCGAAATCTTGCCAAAACCCTTTCTACAAACCCCCATACTGGATCTAAACCCCAAATCGATTTAACCCAAAAAAAATTTTAAACCCTAATTTCAATCGAAACCAAAATCGATTCAAACCCATCCCCGAAACCCTAAAATGAGACGAAACTAGATGAAAACTAAGCTAAATCGAACAAAAATACAGGTTTAGGCTTCGATTTACCTTCGTGAAGACTATCGATTTCAATCGCCAAATATCGCCTCTCCTCGAGCTCTCCTTTTTTTTTCGGTCTCGGTCGAGAATGACCATTTTTCTTTTACCAAACCCAAAAACAAACCGATCCCATCCCACTCAGGAGTTGACACGTTGCTAAGGATCAATCTCTTAAAAGTCTTGGCGACGGACCAATCCTTACGTAAATTAACCTAAATAATATTATTATATTCGGTTTTACCTAAGTTTTCGTGCTAAAGATTCGTCGTGTACTCCCGTTGTGCATGGTCTTAGAACGCCGCGTCATCTCTTTTTCACATTAACTAAAGTCAAGATGGTCTTCCTCTTTTCTAGACATTAATATCATGTTACAATGTTTTATATTTATGATAAATTTTGTCCTGAGTTGGAATCCATTGTCGATAAACAAATCAAACGTTTTTTCTTCTCACTTCTCTACACTTCATAGATTTTTAACTAGAAATGTTTATTCACAAGCTCTTAATTTGTCTTTTTTTTTTTTGTCAAAGCTCTTAATTTATCTTTTTTTTTTTAAGTGCAACTTCCTTGTCAAATGTAGTCAAGGTAGTCTACCACCCTATATCCAATAACAGCCATGCAGATTTCCTTGTCAAACATGCTTGAACAAGGAACTGTGTTTTCTCCTATGTCAACATGTCTGTGCCCTACTTGATTGATATCAGCAACTCGCCATTGGCGAATTCGTACTTACATTTATCTTTGTATTTCGTGATAAAAAAAGTGCAACTTCAGTGGCGATAAGAATTTATTCACCATATTTGTGGGTTATATATGGAAAAGCTTTAGCCGTTAGGTGTTTAAAACGAACCAGCGAATATGATAAGGTAAATTCTTCAGAACCAAGTTTTCTAAATCTTAAATATGGTTGATGCTTTGTAAACATGGCACTTCTGAAAATAACACTGGTATATAAAAAAAAAAGTGAATAAGGGTATCTAAACTATATCACCAATATCCATGAACTTGCGATCTTGAGAGGCTTATGAGTATAATAAAACTCTAAATTAATTATGTTAGTATGTAAGATATATGGCAATCTCATTAGCATTACAAGAGGATCATGGCTTGGGGACATAGTCGTTGTCTTTCCATGAACCCCCACATTTATGATGAGGGCTCCACTTGTTGATGACATGGGAGGTCTTGTAGCTTTTCCAGTCGCTGAGAACAAGAGTGAGATCAAAGATCTTTGCGGGAATGTGGCGGCAGCAGTTGGCATGTACAGTGGTGACGACGCCCATGTCAGTGCTGTCTTGGCAGAAGCCGCTGAATTCAGTGGTGTTGAGGAAGTTAACGTTGAGACCGAGCTGATTGAAGAAACCCGTGTCGAGGAGCTTCTGGAGGACGTCTTGTTCCTTCATGCCCGGCGAATTGAGCCTCATATCGTACCATTTATTGAAGAGGGAGAAAGTCTTGTTGTTGGACCGGACGTGGAAGAATCCTGTGTTGATGGCGTGTCCAGCTTCCACGTTGTTTTGGTCAACGCTTATCTGCATATCCAAGCTCCCGTTGTTGCTTAGCCGGGAGAAGGGGGTCCTTAGCCACAACACGTCCGTGTCCTGACTAATGAAAAATAAAATCATTCAAAATATATAGTTCCAAAACCCTAGCAAAGAGTATTGGCACCTCTCATAGAATTTTGATTTTGAGCAGGGCCGAAAACGTCTAGAAACTTAACCGTGAAAAGAATATGGTAGCCGCGGCTGAGGACATCGAGGAGAAAGTGAGTCCTTCGCCACATCATCTCAATGAAATCAGCTGACATGTACACTTTCTCCCCCTCCAAGTCAACACCTTTAATATCCATCTTGTAGCAATGGAGCCTCTTGAAGCGGCAGCGATCATAGGCCGTATGATCTGTTGCCACCAGCACCAAATGGTCTAGAAGCGGCAAAGTCCCTTCTCCTTCCCAGAAACTCTCCAGGAACAGATCTAGCATCGTCCTCCCTTCTCCAACCTCCTCCACGTACGCTCTGTTCACAAGCGCTATTATCACCGTATTGTTGTTTCCTGCAGCCGCACTCTCCAATACTGCCTCAAGCTCGTCCTGTGGAAACTCTATAGTTTTCTGTGACCACTTCAATACCAGTATAATGATTTTCATCATCTCCTATAGTTACCCTAGACTTCAATATATTGTAATTAATAAACGTACCACTTGCTGAGGAGTGTTGGTATTGTGTAAGAGATCGGAGATATGATCGGAAATTGAATGTGTGGAGAAGCTGAAATATAGGACACCGGCAAAAAAGAGAGCAACGGCCACGGCAAGGTTGCGGGAGGAGTCATTGCAGAGAGGCATGCTTTTGGTTAACGGGTTATTAGGATTACGAAACTCACGTATATGTGACCTTTTTCTCTACTAAAGCCCCTTTTTTTAAGCGACTGTGATATATACCAATTTTTATTTTTGTTAATGGATATACACCAATCTTTGGTGATCCCAATTTATGAATATAGAATATACTTGATACAGATAATTGAGAAGTCACTCTACTAAGTTTCTGCTGACGTGTCACTCATACAGATAATTTGAGAAAAATTCTTATAATTTTATTGGTCAATAATTTTTAATTTTTATTTATTTTAATCAAATCTAAAAAAGGCAATCCATAACCAATTAATGTTAGTTTTCAAACTATTTATATATATTCTTATGCATAATCATTTATAGTATTTAATGGTAGCAATTATGAAAATTCTATTTAATACCCCATCATTTCTTTTTTTGCACTAATAGTCTATTTATAAATTATACTCTCTCCGTTTCAGAATAATACATGTTTTAGGATTTTCACTCTTATTAATAAAACATAATAAAACGTAGTTATTAATGCATAGTTTTTTGTAATTTTATGTTTCTTATATTTCTAAACCAGTCAAAACTTCAAGAAATGCAATTAATATTCTTGAAATTCACAATTTTTCATCATTAGTTGGCAAAAAAATACATTGAAAATACATCTTTTTGAAACAATTTTTTTCTAGAATATGTAACTTTTTGAAACGGAGGGAGTATGAATTATGTTGTTAAAAGTAGTTAATAAAAATAATATACTAGCTTTATTTTCTACTATAAACAGTTGTAAAAAGCTTTATTTTTCTATATAAGTCATAATACATATATTAAACATATAATCCTAATAAAAGATATTATAATAGCTATTAATGTATCAACTAGCGAGTTTATAAATTATTTGCATTAGTTTAAAATCATCTGTGATGGTTAATATATATTTCTTTAAGAAAAATTAAAGTCATTTTTATTGATTCATTTCTAATGGTTTATAAAATATACATAATAGTTTATAATTATATAAATATTCAAGAATCATTTTTAAGGTGTCAAATCATCAATAATGATTATTATATCATTAATAAGAGTCTACAAATAAATATATAAAGATCTATCAAAAATGTTATAAAGATTTATAAAACCATATATAAGGAAGAATTTCTCATCATTTATATGAATTTAGAAAATCTTTATGAAGGTTAACTTGTTTGTAAATTATTTAAAATTATTAAAATGATTTAATAATCTTATAAAATACTTTTATAAATATTTTATAAAATTAAAAACCATCGATAAGGTTAACAGGTTTGTAAAATATTTAAAATTTAAAAATGATAAGAATTTAATAAAATATTTTTCTAAATACTTATTGATGGTTTTTAATTTTAAATTAATATATATAGGACTATTTTATAAAATTCTTAAATCATATTTTAAGTTTATAGATTATTTCTTCATAGGTAACAAATTATTTTGTTGAGTCATAAAACCACTTATTAGGATTTATGAAACTATTTATACGGATTTTTAAATTTCTAAGAAATAATTTATAAAATATAAAATTTAGAAATATTTTATTAATTATTTATAATTGTATAGTTTTCTTTCTAAGAGGCTATAAAAATGTTGTCAAATCAGAATTAATCGCAAAATATAATTTTCTTCACATCTTCATCATTTTCAAAACCTTTTCCAAAGCAAAATAACCATAAACATTACACCAGTGTTAAAATAATCAAAAGAATATTATGAATAAAAGTATATTCATAAGTTTATGAAACTTTTATATTCTTACGTTTTTATTAAATTAATAGAATTCACATATATATATAGTTATGTTTCTTCTTAATAAGTTTTGTGTTTTATACTCTATTTTACGTATCTCGGGAGGATATTGCAGACATCCTTTAGACAGCTAATGGAGCAGGTAACCTCTTCGTGCAACAACAAAACATTCCAGAGCACCAATAGAAGGTTATAAAGGATTTCTATGACACAACTGGTGGCATAGATAAACGCGTTAAGCAGAAGTATCGACATCCTAACCGACCGTCGATCGACGTTGACGTCCCAACATAGGTCGACAGACGTCCATAATTTGGCAGAAGAGCCTTTGATTTCTTTGGAACTCTATTGATATCTATTTACTATTCTAATGAAGTTTTCTTACGTTATTGCTGTTATGAATTTTTTGGCCATGTCTGAGTAGTTCCATTGTAAGATTTTAGGGTTTAAATAGGTTATGAGAGATTAGCCCCAACTATAGATTGCTGAGTTGTGATAATCATCTTTAGGATTGTTCATTAATGTCTGTTTCTAGATTACCTACCTAGAACTTTCCCTAGGATTGTTAGATATAAGTGATAGCTTCAATCTCATCCTGAAACCATTCTAATTGAACTATGATCCTTGCTAGAGTAAGACGAGAGCTGATCTAGTGAGTTTAGTGAGCACATTCAACCTGTGCATTAACGCTTGACCAATAGTATCGATCGATATTCAAATAGAATAATCGATCGACGTTGCGAATAGTGTATCGATCGATATTCATATAGAATCATCAATCGACACTGGTCAATAGACGAACCTAGAAAACGAAAGCCTGGTTCGTTTATAAGTGTTGAGCTCTATTTTATCATGCATGCAACTCATTAGGCATCTGTAGGATTATAATTCCAAGTTTCCTGAATAAAAATCTTAAATCTAGCTATTTCCTTTTTAAGCACCAAAACGTCAACCAATCAATCGAGCAATTACTTGCTCAACAAACTACAATTTTACATTTAAATCATTAAACCACCTTACTTAACAAATCCAATTAGATTTATTAGGTTCTCTAGCTCCTTGTGAATTCGATCCATAAGTACTACAATTAAACCTCTTATTTGAGAAAGTAAATTCACTCCTTAGGGTAATTTGAGTGATATCAAAATGGCAGGTCAGAATCTAGTATTCTCTTAATATTGATCATATTACTTTGACTATGCTTTTAATTGTCATATTTTACACCTTTATATTTGCATATATTGTTGTTTTTTTTGTCCAAATGTTAAATTTTATATTAAAGTTTTAGAATTTTGACAGCAGTTACATTGAGCACTAGTAGCAGATAAAAAAACAAAAATCTAAACACCAAGGAGAAAGAACAAGCAATAATGGTGAGACAAGGGACTTAAACAATTAACACAAGCACACAAAACACTAGCAGAAGGAAAGCTAGGCCGAGACTGAAGCATTGCCAAATAGATTCGGAGTATTTGCATATATTGTTTTTTTTTTTTTTGGTATAAGGTCTTTACATTTCATTTGTATTCTTATGTAGAAGGCAGTGAAGAAGGATATGAGTATACGAGTAGATGCAATATTTATGGTAGTACATACCAATATTGTTATTTAAATATATTTATTATATCATCATTATACTAATGTGTTTGTTATCTAATGCATATGGATGAAAACTACATTGAAGGCCAAACAATTGAGAAGGAAACTGATCGTGAAGTGAGGCCAAACAATTGAGAAGGAGACTGATCGTGAAGTGAGTACTCATACCGTCAAATAAATTGGAGAAAATATTGATCATAATGTTGTGACCTTTCTTTATAATTGTCCAATTATTCAGCATTATATTTACCAATATTGTTATTTTATATGATATATATATATATATCAATCGAAATTAATGTAGATCAATATCAACGACATTGAGCACCAAACAAGTGAGAAGGCAGTGATTCATATGTGAGTAGACGAGCCGGTGCAATTTTTATGGAGGAAAAACCAGTTAAGATTTGTCCTAATATTCAGCTTCATTTAGTTGACAATACGAGCAAAAATAATCGGTCCATATGCTTTTAAATTTATAGAGAAACATATCACGTAATGTGTGATATCTTACAAGAAGATGGCGATATTCCAAAATTCTTGCAGCTTTACATATAATGTACTGTGAATTAAATTTCAAATTGTAGCAATGTTTTTTATTATATTTTCCTGTATTTTCTATCTTTTTAATGCATAGTCGTTCTAATTTAATTGATCCTAAAAATTTACTTGCTTTTACAAAATCTTCATCCGTCTTAATATTATGTGTATAAAATGTTACTCAATTCTACTTATCACAAGGCTATATAAACTTGCTGTCAAGGGTAATTAGGGTTTGTCTTAACTAAACCAATAGTAATTACCAAATTTTAAATTCTCGTTTTGCGTTCGTATATGGTGTGGTTTATGATCTATAATGGTATTAGTATACATATGTGGTATTATATTATTAAGTTTTTTTTTTGGTAAACATGTTAAGCTTGTATTACTATTTTCAAATTTATGACACAAACTAGTAGCAGAAACAACAACAAAAATGAACTACATATAACAACAACGAAAAAAACAATAAGGAAAACACGATTTAGGCTTAGAAAGCAAGAGTTAGAGGAAAGATCACTGGGGAAGCACTTAAAAAGATTGGCTGGAGAGCACAACACACAGGATCAGGAGTTTCAAGTGAAAGAACTAGTAAACATATGAGAACGAGCCGGTATATAATGGCTTGCCCAAGCACTCGCCTCCAAAAAATAGCCTCACTACAAAGCCCTACCACCTGCAGATGCAAAGACACCATCGGAACAAGGAGGTCACACTAGTAGCAGAAACAACAACAAAAATGAACTACATATAACAACAACGAAAAAAACAATAAGGAAAACATGATTTAGGCTTAGAAAGCAAGAGTTAGAGGAAAGATCACTGGGGAAGCACTTAAAAGGATTGGCTGGAGAGCTCAACACGCAGGATCAGAAGTTTCAAGTGAAAGAACTAGTAAACATATGAGAACGAGCCGGTATATAATGGCTTGCCCACGCACTCGCCTCCAAATAGGTCACAGTAGACGACAATGGGACTGCACTGAAGCGGCGAACCGACGAACCAGAGCCTGTCGAAGCTCCAGCCACCAAACACCGCAAACAGCCACCTCTACTCACCCACCTGAAGTTCAGAGGCACCACACTACTCCAATACCTAAGACCCCCACTGGATCCACCAATACCCAGACTTCAGCCTGAAACCGCTCTTATTTGGAAAGACTAATGGATGATAACCCGCCACATCTACCAGACTCTGCACGGGGAAAAGGACGCTAACACCAAAGGGCAAGGAACGGCGATACTACACCCTATCTGCAGAGGCGCTAGCAACACTCGCTGCCACCGGGATTGCAGACCAAGGACGACTACAACAACCTAGGCCAACAATAACCCGCGCGAGCGACTGATCCCGAGAACCGGAGCCTGACCCTTCACCGCATAAAGAAGCTCCAGCCACTCGCATCATCAGAACGCCACCTCTGATTTCGCGAAGAAAGAGAGCCCAGTCTTACGTCGAGATCCAGGCAGCAAAGCCTTCTAGCCACAAGGAGCTGCTGCAGCAATCTTCAAGGAGAAACTGCCGGCAGAGAATCATCACCACCACCAGAGCACCCAATTGAGATCCAAAATCGACTCCATGACCAGCCACCTCTCACTGGTGATGAGAGACAGAAGGATCTGGAGAGAGATCGCAAAGACGAGCACCCCCAACCGAGAACGAGGGTTCTTCTCATCGACCACAGCTAACTAACGCTGAAGGAAGCGTCGGAGACCCAGAGCACCACCACCGGAGCATCATCGCCCACCCTTGCTAGCAGATCTGGCCAGATCTAATGCAATGTCTCGAAGTCACTCTCGGAAGAGCCACCAAACCTCACTCTCGCAGCCGCGCCTCACCACCGCTCCAGAAACCTCACAACCGGACAGCAACGCCGGAGAGGAGAGGGAGACCACAACAGAGATCGGCGGAGCTAGAGAGAGGAAGAATGAGGCGAGACAGGGGAGAAGAGGGAAACAGAGAGAGGAGGAGAGACAGCCGGCAGCGGCGGCGGTAGAGAAACCACCGGAGGCCACCACCGGCTAAGAACGACAGTAAATTAGGGCTTTGAAACTTCTGGTAGAGAGAAGGGAGAGGGAAGGGAGAGAGAGCTGTGAAACTAATCATAAGTTAAACTGTAGAGGGTTAAACTTTTATAGTGACTGGCCCCATCCCGAAGGGCACCGCACAGAAATCCTTTAGGCGTGCCCGAGAAACCTTAGTAGGCCTTAGGCCCAGGCCATCTGGGAGCACATGATTTTTGTAAGGCACAGTACCACCCTACTATCCTCGAGTATCGAATCTGCGACCTCGAGTAGTCATGTGTGAGAAAAACATCCTTGTACTGCCATTAGGCCACCAAGGATACCTCATTATATTATTAAGTTTTCAGTGATTGTTAAAGTAAAAAGTAGAATAAATTTGAAAACGTATAATGTTCTGTTTGTAATTTGGTATTGATTATAGAAGACATGTTCGGTTTTTTTGTATAGATTTCATTTAAGGAGTTAGCTCAGTGTAAGATATATTATGGCTCTAAGTAGTAACCATTAAATGAATACAAAGAATACAAAGGAAATGAATGAAAGGGAAGAAATAAAAGAAAAATACATTTCCCTCCTAATTTGATAAGAAATGTGGAAGCACCCTACCCTATTGGCTAAGGTTTAAAGGCTTCTACACCTAGGTCTGGGGTTCGAATCCCAGACTATGCAACTTCTTGCAGATTATAGGATGCAAAGCTTTCGGAGGTTCCAGAGTACTGTAAGCAGAGCCGTTCGTTGTGGTCACCTGTTGCGGTGAGAGCCTGTCCATCGAGGATGTCGTACATGCAGAACTGTCCGTGTTTTCAAGTGTTTTGGAGAGAGCTTCATCGTGGAATCATTATTCGTGGAGCTGTTCATCAATATCGCATATGTTGCAGGTAGTTGATCATCATATGTAATAGATTTTGAGATTATATGATGATGTAATGTGTTACCCAGCGTTAAAAAAAAATTGATAAGAAATAATTGTTACGAGTCCGACTGGTGACCATTCTGAAAGTAAGAGAAATGAATAGGAAAGAAACGAATAGGAATAAAATTCTAGGAATGAAAAAGAATTATTGTTTCATCTCATATTTAACAAGGAATAAGGGTATGAATGGTGACCAAGGAATGACGAGGAACAATGCATTTCCTAACGTTCCTAAAAAAATCACAATTCACAAGGAATAATTTTTTCCTCTTATTTCCTCTTATTCATTTTTCTGTAGAGAAATAAAGAACAAAATCATTCCTTCTACAATTTGAGAAGGAACATCCGTTCTTTTCATTCCTGCTATTTTATTCATTTATATTTTTTTTCTATTCATTCTATTGTTTCCATAATGGTCATCAGTCAGACTTTTTGTTCTTTATTTATCTTAAAAAAGAAATGGTAAGGAATGAGAAGAAAAAAAATATATTTTTTATGATTTTTTTAGGAATGTTAGGAAATTCATTATTTCTCGTCGTTCTTTGGTTACCATTGATACCCGTAGTCTTTTATTTTTTAAATGGTAAAATATGTTAAGAAATCATAGATAATAAATATTTATTGTAAATGGTGTAAATTATAAGGAATGGTAAAGAATTTATTATTTTCACTCATTTTCGTGGTCACCATTCAGAGCTTATATATTTTTTGGTAGATTGAGTTATATTGTGATATCACTTTCACGTAGTTTTTTTTTTAACCAAACTTTCACATAGTTTCTATAATCAAAACCCTATATATGTGATATTGAGTTTAATATATTTGCAATAATATTAACCACTTTAAATGAGATATTCAGTTTCTATAGAATATTATAATTCATGCTCACAGATACAAATTTTTTAATCATCAAGTAAAAGTAGTTTCTTATTAAATTTGATATTGTTTCTTAACCACCACTAAAAGTTTGATTTTCTACTTACTGAAATTCTCTCACACAAATTTAAGAAGGAAAATCATCTAATAAATATTGAATACTGAAATAACTCGAAAAAAATATTTTGTTCCATTTAAGCATCGTTCAACACGAATATTCGTTTAACATATTCGAAATTTAAAAATCTTTTAATTGTATCGTCTCATGAAAATTTTACTCCCTGAACGTTTACAATAAATTAAATTAATATCTCTTCCTAACTCAAGTAAGCCCTTACACAATTAGCTGTGCGGTATAGTCTTTTGGCTCTTTATTATTCAAATTTTTTTTTATGTTATTATAATATAGTCTTTTGGTTCTTTACTCTTCAGTTTTGTTGTTTCTATTATATTCTTACGATACTATTTTTTTTAGTGTCTCACGCAGATAAATGTTAACAATTTTGAAAGTCAATTGACAAGGCAATGAACCACACGAATTACTTAGAATATAATATTGTCTGAAAAGATTGACGGGAAAAATTTATTGATTGGATAACAAGAGGTAAAACTAAATTTAGCACATTTGAAAAAAAAAAAAAATTGGATAAATACATTTTTTCATTAAAATGAATGATCGATAAGTACTTTATCGAGGACAAAACAGTTGATCATGTTGTTTTTGTGGGAAATAGATCATTTACACTACAGTAACAATACATTGTTAACCCATTATTAGTATAAACCAAAATGGGGCTGCTAAACTATTAATGGGCCTCTAGAAACTATTAATGGGCCAGCAATATTTATCACAGTTAAAACCCAAAATCCATTGACCCCCGACGATCAAACCGCACCGCCCCGCCCCGCCGTGTCGTCTTCGTCGTAGTTTCCCCCAGTAGATGAACACCTTCTTCAAACTCGGAAGCTTGATCAGAATCACTGCTTCCCATCTTTCTTCAAATCAACACCTTCGCGACGCCGGATCCTTCGCTTCTTCTGCTATTCCCAAACCTCGTTTCTTCTCCAATGGCACCGACGGCGAAAGCGCGCTTTTTCACCACGCGCGCATGTTCAGGAAACCACTATCCACAAGCTTCAAATTCAACCTTTCCAACTCCGTGAGCCTTGTGGGTTTCGTCGATCAACCTATTAGTGTCATCGATACGGAGCCTGATAGGTTCGGTGTTTCTACTTGGCTTAGAGTGAAAGACCCGCGTGATCCGAACCGGAGCTTTAGGTCAGGTTTGTTCGATTCTGCTCAATTAACGAAGATTCGTTTGAGGATTGATAGAGAGTTTGATTCAATGACAGGATACCTCTTAGTATCTGGGACGTGATGGCACGGAAGTGCGTTGCGCATTTGAAGCCAAATGATTTCGTTTTTGTCTCAGGCCGCCTTGTTTCTTACGACAAGAGCTCCGGTAATGAAAACAGCGGCTTTGGTGTGAATTACCAGGTTTGTGTCTGTTTCTTCTTGACCATAATGTCGTGATGAATGGTTTATATTAGTTGTGTAGCCAAAGCTATGTTTGGATTATATGTTATAAGCAACTTCATGTTCCGTGAGTCTTAGTATTGACGCTAAGTTATTTTGCAGGTTAAAGTGTCAGAGGTGAGTCACGTGATGGCTCCACCAAGTCACCTCTTAGATTCTGGGATACCCAAAAAGCCAAAATCGGAAACAGGTCTTTATATCTCCTAAGTATCATCCTCTCATCTACATTGGTAGTTAGTATGAAGCTTATTGAATCCACATTGATTAAAAGGATCTTGTAATTAGCTGAATGTACATTGAAACATATTTTTATTTTGAATGTTAGTTTCGTACATTTTACAAGGAAAGATGATAACTTTCTGTGTTTAGTTGTGTCTCTTGAAGTGGCGAGAGAAGATGCTACAGAAGAGTCCAAGAATGGTGATAGTGACTTGTGGGAAGCCTTCTTTGCGAATCCAGACGATTGGTGGGACAGGAGGAGAAGTAAGAAGAACCCGAGGCTGCCGGATTTTAAGCATAAAGATACAGATCAAGCTCTCTGGCTTAGCTCAGATACACCGGTTTGGGTTACTAGTCACCTCGAATTGTTAGATCAGAGAAGAGGAGATGATACAGAAGAATCTGAGCATGATGAGATTCACCTGTGGAAAGCCTTGTTTGCGAACCCTGACGAGTGGTGGGACAAGAGGAGAAACAAGAAGAGCCCAAAGCTGCCTGACTTCGTCCATAAAGATACAGATGAAGCTCTCTGGCTTAACTCAGATACACCGGTTTGGGTTACTAGACAACTTGAATTGTTCGACCAGAGTAAACCAGACGGTATAGAAGAATCCAACCATGATAAGGTTTACTTGTGGCAAGTCTTCTTTGCGAATCCACACGAGTGGTGGGACAAAAGGAAAAGTAAGACGAACCCGAGACAGCCTGACTTCAAGCATAAAGATACAGGTGAAGCTCTCTGGCTTGACTCAGATGTACCGGTTTGGGTCACTAGACAACTTGAATTGCACGACCAAAGTAATTCAAACAAGAGCTGCTACGATCAGAAAC
Organism: Brassica rapa; assembly: GCF_000309985.2. NCBI lineage: Eukaryota > Viridiplantae > Streptophyta > Magnoliopsida > Brassicales > Brassicaceae > Brassica > Brassica rapa. The sequence goes on from NC_024802.2 coordinate 3,725,758, forward strand.
AAACAGGTCGTGGCCGTCTTGGCGACTGGGTTTAGGATTAGATGTTTCCTTAAATTTATTACAAAATGTGTTTCATCACTCTTATTTTGATCATCTTAAGACCGTTATGTATAAAAGAGAGTTGGATGAATTTTATTGTCTAAAAGAAAGTTCCATAGTTCCTGCAACATTTTCGCAATTTTACAATTTAAAACGACCAGTGTCTGTATACAATTCGTGTAAATGAAAATATATAATACATTTAATGAGCCACCATGTGTGCAGCTATTCTTACAGTTCAGTGGTGAGAAATGTCAGCGGTCAGTGGTTGGCCATCACAGTTCGAATAGCATGCACTGAAATTCGAAGAACATAACTGATCACATACATGCATACATATGTTTGTGACATAAATAGAGGTATTCCAAAATACCTCTTTTATTTTAAATAACTAGTATAATGTCTGTCTGCTGATTCTTCTAGAAGAACCTCAGTGATGAATAGAATATACCCTCTGTCACAGTAGGATTTTTAGGTTTATCACGGGAAGAGAAAAAAGAGGATCTTCAAACTGGAAGACTTCACTATCCAAACCGATCAATGACTCTGCATTGCCCCATGATATTCTAGAGGAGGCTATCCCAGAAAGAAAGAACTGTTAGCTTTGCATCATCGCATAGTTCTGTTACGACCGTATCTGGTCTCTCATTTATGTCAAGTTACCTGAGTTAGTGGGTTGATCGAGCCGCTGTCTAGGCCGGATTAATAGTCAGGATGTGGGTCCGCTCTGATACCATGTCAAGTTACATAAGTTTCTAACTTAAAATCAATTGGCCGTCTAAATCATTTATATATTATTTAAGTCACTTACCTATTTGCAATGTGAAATATTTTCTCCAACAATTTAACTCTTCAAATCATGGTCACAACATGAGTTCTTGCCTATCAAGAGTATGTGCAAATACATATATATATGTGACACTAATCAAGCTATTCTTTTTTTTTTAACACACAAATCTAACCAAGGTATTCTAAAATACCTTTTTCATTCGTTTTAAACTCTGACCCCAACAAATTGTTTGTACTGCAACATACATGGATTATGATTTGTAAATAACTTCGGTTTCCTTAATGGATACTTTTGATTTCATATCTTCTGTCAATAAACAATTAATTTGTCTTATTGTAAGATTAGGGTCTAAGATAAACCTCTTGAACGAAAAAGGTTAGAATCAGGTTTATTATAGGCTGCCAAATTAAAATCAATTGTCGATTAGTGGATTAGCCATAACCTTTTATATAATTTTATTTTAAAATTGTTGAAGTATAAATAAATTAAAATTTGTTAAAATTTAATTAAATTATAGTAAAATGTTTTTTATTAAAATAAAATAAAACAAATAGTTTTTATAGAGTATAAAAATAAATTTAATATAAAAAATTAAAAATTAAATTAATTTACTATATAAAATGAACTACAAATAATAAAGATGAAAAATAAATGCCAAAAAAATATCAATAGCCATTGAAAAACTGACACATATCATGTCTTTCTCCTCTTTCTATGTTTTAACATGTTGAATAAGTTCAAAACATTTGAATCCACTTCACTTTCAACAATCAATTCAACATTTTCATTATATAAATTCAACAGTTGAATGTTGTTTTCAACAACTCTATTGTAAGTGGTCTAAAACAATTAAGTTTTTTTTTATTTTAATTTTCAACAAGCTCATTGTAAGTGGTCTTATATTTTAAAATAGAAAGAGTAAGATATTTTAATATTTATAAATTAAAAGGAATATGAAGTGAGCATATCCGGTTGTTAGCTTCATTATTTATTCAAATTTTGAAGTTCTTCAAAAAATGAAGATACAAGTTCTTCAATGGTTTACGCCATTTAAAAAAAAATATTCTAAGTATATTGTATCATCAAATGATGTTCAAGTCCTCGTTTGTTCTCCTTTTTCTAGTGTTTGCTGGAATATGACTTGGTCTTGCAGTAATTTATTTAATTTATGAATGTTGTTGCACACAAAAAAAACATCAATTTTTTTGTTTCATCCAAAAAAATCATTAATTTATAATTAATTATTAATACCACTTTACAATTTTTCAAATTTACTAATTTACCTGACTATTTAATTTTAACAGAAACCCGAGATAATTACTATTTATTATAAGTTAATCATTATTATATGATACAACTATTACACATAACATAAATAAATAAACAAAGAATATTAAATTTTATAAAGAAACACCAAATATATATATATATATATATATGAATTTAATTAGATGAAAATAATACAAACTTTGAAATTAAATGGGTGACATCATTACTTATAATTTATTTAAGTACAAAATAACAACAAGTTAAAGCTAAGGATTAGTTTGTAAATAAAAAAGTTAATCTTTAAAAAAAATAAAGAACTGAAGAGTATTTCTTCAAATTTGAAGAAATGAATAAAAAAATGCTATTGGAACAAAAATGATGCAAAAAGAAAAAATGTAGCACCATTGGAGATGGTTATAAGGAACAATCTCTTTCTCTCTCACAAATTTTGAGAGAGAGAGAGAGTAAAGTTTTCGTTCAAAAAAAAGAGAGAGTAAGTTTCATATGTTTTTTTCTAGTAATTCAAATTAAACTTCCACTTAGTCGAATCTTTTCTTCCGATGTTTTGGATTTCCGTTTCCAATTTGTGGACAAATAATTTTGACTCGTTTGCAAATAATTTTGACTCGTTTGGATGATTTTAGTTTCAATCTCCCTATACTCTTCTAATTAATTAACTTTCCACTGAAAGTGAAATCCTGGCTGATATTGAGAGTTTGATTTTTCCCTTGGCTGGTTAAGTTTGAAGCTTAATCTTATGCGTGGGCAAAAAATTAAACTGGACCGAACCAAGTCAAACCGAACCAACCGAACTCAAACCGATTTAAACCAAACCACAGTCTATTATCAAATCATGCTGTTGATAAACCGAACTGAACCGAAAAACCAATGTGGTTTGCAATCATTTAAACTAAACATATTAGTATTACCAAGATACTAAAATCCCAAGACTAAACCCACACATTTTCTATCTTTGTATTCAATAGCATATAATTTTTAACCTAATATGTAACTAATCATTAAAAAAATTGATTAAAAAAGGAAAAAACTGATTTCTTATTTTCTTATATATAGATGGTATAAGAGAAATTACTAATGATGTTGTTCTTTATTTTATTTTATTTTATTTTATTTTTACTTTAGTTAACTCTTGTTTGATTGAATTCTTATGAACTCTTTTGTGATTTTTTCAAAGGCTTTTGTTCTAGTTTTATATTGATCTAGTTCACATAGTTTGTATTTCGAAACATGATTTCTCTTAAAAGAACTAAACTAAGATGAACCTGATTAAATCAAACCGAAAAACAAACCAAACCAAAAATAAACTGAACTGAACACAAGCCAAATCGAGCTAATTATGGTTTATTTCACCGAACTAAACCGAACCAAACTAATATTGATGGGAGCCAATCTTTCCGTTCTATGATATAAGAGCAAAGTTTCCTAATTAGATTAGGTTTAGAGTTGACTGATTAAATTTTTTCATTTAAGAAGAATTAGTAGAATGACGCTTCCATGTACTAAGTGTTTCAACAAATGCCTTGTTCCAAGTTTTGCCGAAGATTTCTTGTTGGTTTCAAATCAGGTGATTGGTGTGACACTCTTCAACTTTGACGGCTGAAGTAGAGAAGGGAACATGCAAGTGCTTCGAATGGAAGTTCCTGCCATCGCTTATAAATTATGTTCTTGTTCATCTGGCGGAGGAGCATACCAGTGGGACCTCCGATGAAGTAAACGGTGGCGCATCTTTTGGATTAAGCTTGAAAGAAAAGAAAATCGAGATGCAAGTCACAGATCTAATCTTACTGAGATATGGAAATTAGGATTTAGAATATGTTTAGGAGTTATCTAAATATGTTACCTAATAGGATTATGATTTATTAATCTCTATAAAACAAGATGTCAAGTTGTGACATAACTTACAAGAGTTTAGAGATTGAAAACATTAGTTTTGAGTCATTTTCTAAAGCAATAAGAAAAGTGTTCTTAATTCTTGATCTTTGAATTCTATATTTGATATCTGATATCTGATATCACTCAAATTACCCTAAAGATTGATTTATACTTTCTCAAATAAGAGGTTCAATTGCAATACTTAGGGATTGAATCCACAAGGATCTAGAGAACCAAATAGATCTAATAGTTATATGATTAAGCTAACCTAATAGATTATAAAGCAGTAAATATAGAAAAATATAGTAAATATAATAAATTGCAGGGGCGAACAAGGTAGTTGTTCTTATGTAACCGAGAGCTGTTTGATGGAAGGATGGCTACTAGACTTAGGGTTTCTATTCAGGTATCAGAAATTATAATCATATAGGTGCTTAACAGTTGCATGCATGATATTATAGAGCTTATGTAACCGAAAGTTGTTTGATGGAAGAATGGCTGCTAGACTTAGGGTTTCTATTCAGGTAACAGAGATTATAATCATATAGGTGCTTAACAGTTGCATGTATGATATTATAGAGCTTAACTACTTAACAACAAGTCAATCAGCTCTCGCGTTTCTGAACTTGTCTATTAACTAGATCTAATGACCCAAACAAGAGTGTTTGATCAATAGCAAGTGTCGATCGATTATCCTATAAAGATATCGATAAATACACCTTTCACTCTGTCGATCGATTGTCCAGTAGAAATATTGATCGACGCGCTTCTAGTTAAGCTTTATGCGCGGGTTGAATGATGCTCACTAAGACTCCTAGATCAGCTCTCACCTTACTCTAGCAATCTTAGCTCAATGACGATACAGAAGATGAACAAAACGAAGTAAATAGATCAGGACATTATTATTCAAGGATGCTCAAACATACAAGTGCCTAGGTTCTTTATTCTAGTTAGCAACTCTAGAACAAAGCATTAAGAACAATCTATCAATGAATATCACAACTAGCAATCCTATAGTTGGGGTTAATCCCCTTTAACCTATTTGAACCCTAAACCTAACAGGTGGATCTATTCAAGCATGAAGTTTGTCACATAATTCATAGATGAATAGATATAAAAAACAATAGATATAAAATGGAGAAACAATCTGATAAGAAAATTACATGGGTGATTAAAACTTTCTCTTCTTTGCATTCCGAAAAAGTCCATTCTGATATATTCGTGGTGGGTCGCTGTAGATGGTAAGAATTCATTAAGTTGTTTTTGGGCTAATCTCCTTCATTTTTTCTGACTGTTATCTTTTTTATTTGGACAACTGACTGGTTATCTTATGTTGTTACTTACAGGTGTCTAAAGGCCTACCCCAAGGGAAATAAGAAGGCTAATCATTTGTCTCTGTATCTAGCCGTTGCAAATTCTGAATATTTGCCTTTTGGATGGAGAAGGCACGCTAAATTTTCCTTTACTGTAGTAAATCAGTTTTCCTACAAACTGTCCCGACTTGGAGGTGATTGTTTCTTGGTTATGCATATAATAAGCAGAGAAGTTTCATATTTGTTGTCTGGGACCGTTGCGAGATTTTTGTTTATATTTTGTGCCTAGCTTGTTAAGTTGTCAACATATAAATCCGATGGAATCTATATAGTTTCATATTGTCATGCTTACTAAAAAAATTAAATCATTAAATATATTTTGAAATTTTGCAGAGGCACAACATTTGTTTGATAAGACAAATCATGACTAGGGGTTTTCAGGAATGATTTCCCTTTCCGAACTTCATGACAAAGAAGGATTTCTAGTTAATAGAGAAGTAAAGATTGTTTTGAAGGTTGATGTTCTTGAAGTTCAAGGTAAAGTAGATGTATCAGAGGAATCTTTACCAGTAATGGAAACAATAGATGTCAACGGGTTTCACGTCCTACCTTCACAGGTAAGATAATATAAGCAATACAAAACTTCTTGTGTTTTTACTTGAAGAAAGTCCAACCAATTTACAAAAGCCATCATCGGTTCTACAAGATGTGGTATTCTTTTCTATAAGTAATTATAGTAAAAATATTTTTGAACACATAGAAAGAAAAAATGACAAATCCAAGTCTCTCACTAGTAGTTTAGTTTCTTAATATAGTTACAAGCTGAAGATAGTCTATTGTGCTATGGCTTTACTTTATATATCTATTTTCCACTTGCAGGTAGAATCAGTGAACCGTTTGTTTGAAATATTGCATCAAAATTCATTCCAAAGAATCCATATCTAAAGACGGCATACATGAATATCCTCTTAAGCTTAACCCAGGCGCTATGCCAATCGCCTTGGGAAATCTCCAAGGATGATCTCCCAGAGGAATATGCTGCTCTGTCATACTTGGCAGCTGAGGGGTTTCAGTTGGATTGGTTGGGGAAGAAACTTGATGAAGTTAAGGAAAAGAAGAAGAAAGGAAAATCTTGTTTGGCTCAGTGATAGGTTCCATACCTTAGACGTTCCCGAAGAAGAAGTCAATATGGCCATTGACTATAAAGTGACGTGGCAGGGAGAGGCAAAGACTCGGTCTCTGTTGGAGGCTTTGCCGTTGAAGCTTTTCTCTTCTATATAACGTAGTCCTCCGTATTACGAGTTCTGGATGTCGAGTGATGTTGTGAAATCTAGCTCCGTCGCCATGAGACGTCTAGTACGATCGCTATGAGATCGTGATTGAATCATCAGACACGGATCGCATGAGATCATGATCTGAGATTCACCTTATCATTATCCTTTTATCTTGAAAACATTGGTTTGGGTTTCAATAAGATTGAGAGTTCTTTACGTAGTCGGTATTGATTGTGTTGATACGAGAGTTCCCAAGTACGAACTTATCACTCAGCTTCAAGAAATGGGGGAAGAACTAAAGCCATTGAAGCGGAAGTATTCAGAAATGGAAGCTCAAATGGACAAGTTGAAGGCTGAGTTGTCTGCAGCTAAATATCCTGTCTCCTTGTACGATGACAATGTCTGAAGAATTCAGTTCTTAGGGTACTTGGATTTAGGTTCTGGTAGGTGTTCCGGTTTGTTTATTTGACATTGAGATAGTCTCTTAAACTTTAAAGATTATTATTCCTTAATTTTATTTCTAATCCCCTTAACAAAACTAGCAGTTCAACTTATCGGAAGATTCAGTACGTAGTCATGTCAGGATCTGACTGCTTGTGTCTACATTCACAATAAAATGTTTGGTTTTATTGAGTTTCGACTACTAAATGATGTCTTAGAAGATGTAAGTACCTGTGGTAATAACTCACAGAGCCAAGATAGAGCATACAGCCTGTATGAAAGTGAGAAGGAGAAGAAGCAGAGCAGCCAAAACAGAAGCAACTGACCAAGGATTGTGGAAATAGTCGTGTCTCAGAATCGCCTTCCACCTGTTCCATGGTGTGTTGCAGTAAGATTGTAAGTTCTCAGAGAGGCTCTGAAAGTAAAACTTTCTGCCAAAGATAACCTCTGTGCAGATGCTATCGAACACATCTGAAATATCTTCTGCGACTCCAAGACTGTTCAAAAAGATCCCACTGCGGATGAGCAAGTCAGCATCCGTAGGGGATCTAATGAAGCAACTGAGAAGCCTGATGTAGTGGAGGAAGATCTTTTCTGAGCAATGACATTGTTCAAAAACGATGATATTCCTGAAGAGGGATTCCGTGAGATCATCGACCATAATAGTAGGAATCTCCAGCACTCCATCAGCAAATTTAAGATCAAGTAAACAACTACTGGTCTCTGATGGCTTGAACTTAACACCAGCATTGTGTAGCTCTGTTGCTTTCGGCGCGTTGTAAACCGTAGATATGCCTTCTTCCAATATGATTGGAGCTAGCGGCAGATAACAAGACCTCAGAAGATCAACAAAATGCTCTGGCTCTGAAGATTCAAACATTTTATCATCAATGTTGCTCAAGAAACAACTGAAGTGGCTTTTAACCATCTCCAGTATTGAAGGTGTTCCTTGTTGGTAGTAAGGAGTCAAGAGATTGAAAAAACCCTTCACAATGAAAAACGGTAACTGGTTTTCTATCAGAATCATGTCACGACACACGTCAGTGATCATTCACGGCTTCCCAAATATGCGATCGTTCTCGGTTACCAGATGAGGATAACGAGATCTCAGAATAAGTTCAACCAAGAAGCTTCCATCCACAACTAACATTTTCACAAATTCGTAGCTGTTGAGTTTCACATCTTCTGCGTAACAACTTCGAGCATCCTCTTCCCACGTTCTTGCTACTCTAACAAGATCCTCTAAACTAAAGGTTACTCTAGGGAGAAAGCTCTGCAAGTACCTGTATTTATGCTCTTCCATGGCTTGAAGATCTTCTTTACCCCGATGAAACGGGCCGAAGGATACAAGCCGAGGCGAGTAGACATCAGGGTTGAGCCTGCGGAGCGTATTGGGTACCTTGTAGATACAACACTGGTTTGAAAGAGAAGACAAGGATTCTAACTTTGCTTTGATGGAATCTGCCAGGGATTTACCTTGGCTCATATCCATACCTCGGTTCAGTGTTACTCAAACATCACTGTTTCATGAAAGAAACGAGAACACATGTAGAAAGAAAGAGATTGAAGAAACTTCGTAGGAGGAAAACTTTGAGAAGTTGGCTTTGTCTTCTTTGAACACAGTGGTAGACTTTTCAGAAATCAGCGTTTCACATGTACTCGCTTGGATGAAGAGAATCAGAAACGGACGCTTGACGAGATTTCAACAAAAGAATTATTGACACATCACCTTCTGACAAAATGTTAAATTAAACTTGAAAAATCTTATGAAATGTTTTGTTTGTATATGTTTTGATGGGTAGTGTTATCAATAAATCAGTTTGCTAATAATGCATCTTAGAAAAATAATTTAAAGTTATCCATCCTGAGAACAAAGAAATTTCTTTTTTTGCTTTCTGAATTTTTTGATAAATATAACTAAATAATATCAACAATTTCAGTTTATGTTAAGAAAGTTTATAGTTTAAAATTTATACTAGACGGGTATATTTTTTGTTTTATATTTTTTTTTAAAAATTAATTTTTATATTTATGTTTTATTAATATTTGTGTTTTACTTTGTATAATATATTTATTATATGATTAATAAGAAGTTTTAATAATTGTACCACACTTATGTCAATAGATCTTGATGTTGTTTTAATATAATAGATTAAAATAAAATATATCAATTATAACCCATTTTGATTAAAATCATTTTTATGCTTTAAAACTTTTTGATACAATTTGTTAAATTTACTTATATAATTTGATTCTGTTATTTAAACTGGAATTAATATTTATAAATATATAATATGAATAGGGAATATAATATGATTATTCAGTTGTAGTCGTTACAAAGTTGAGTGAAATGCAAAAGTTGATTTTAATATTAAAAGGTTGTCTACAGTTTTTTAGTACGCTAGGAAGAAGTGGGTTCCTATTAATTTGGAATCAAAGAAGTGGTTATAAAATATGTATAAGATAGTTATTGTTGGACTAAACTTCACTCAATTGGTCATGATTCTGATTTAATAGTATTGATTTACATAGTTAGTTTGATTACTCACCCTATTATTTATTTTGTTTATGGTTTTAGTTAAGACTTTTTAATGTTAAAACTCTTCAACTGTGAACATTTAAAGAATTGTGAGACAATCTATTGAGTGTTTTCTTTTTTTTGTCATTGAAATAACTTCCAAAAGTTTGATCTCCAAAGCCAATGCTCTGAGCGAAACAAAGAGAAAAAAAATATAAAACATACACTAGTAGGTGTTTAAACGAAAGAAGAAAAAAAATCCTACAGAGGGAAATGATTTTTTGAAGATATAAATGGCTTCATACTCCATTAGGTGAAGCCATTGCAGGCTCATCTTGAGTATGTAGACGGAGAGGAGACAGCATCAACAAGAATGATATCATGAGTAAGCCAACTTGGACCTCCACGAGCTACATAGGATTGAACTTGGCCATTCTTACACTACAGCGATCTCAATTGATACTCTATTTGCAGCCACGGTCACTACTTCATCACAGCAGTGTTGGAAGCAGTTAAGTGCTTTCCAAGTACGCTTAATAGTATTTGACAGCCCTAGGAGCCAATGCAGATTGTTCAGGACAGCCCACCGAACCGTTTACCATGAAAGTATGGACGAACACAATAGATTAGAAACTAAAGATTCCACACACACCAATAGGGGCAATGGTAAATATACATTTCCAAAGAAAATAAGCACACCAATAAGAACACCGTCGATCTTCCGCTCCGGTATAAGTTTAACCACGCACCTGACCGTTGAACTTCCAATCCGGAACACAACCAGATCCGTTGCAAAACACACACACCAAAAAATCACTGAAAAGGAGGTTGAGTTCACACAACAACCACAACTAATACCACTCCTGTAACTGTTATCACCACCACCACTGCTCCTTTATATGAAGTGCAACTCCAATACAGAAACGTATGGGAGAGTGAATAAGAGCCACCGGAACCATCAAAAACCCACGGTAGAACAACTCGTCACAACTGACGAAAAGATCTAAAAAACCCATAAAACTAAGCGACAAAAAAGAGCAAATTGATGAAAAAGCTGAAAGAGAAAAGAGAGATCTCCCCCGGCATAAGCGACAAGCGCCACCGGGGGAAAAAACGAAGATCAGATCAGAGGGATTTGGGTGTGACGGCTGGAGAGAATTGGTAAATTAGAGCTGAAAGAGAAAAGAGAGATCTATTGAGTGTTTATAGAATCATTTCTAACATCAGAAAAATCATTGAGGTGAAGAAAGCACTGAACAACCTTCAACATAAGGTGTGGTTATTCAAGAATTTCTTTGGAGAGTTTATGAGTCTATGGGCAGAACTGGAGCGGTTCAGACCACCAACAACTGATGTGAAGGATCTGAATGAGAAGCGTGAGCAAGATCAAGTGTTTGGATTGCTGCTTTCTCTCAATGGATCACAGAAATGATTCATCGTATCTTAAGTTTTGACAAGTTTCCTAGTATTAATAAAGTTTATTTGTTGATCCAGAAGGAGGAGGGTTCAAGAAGTCTCTTCCATGGTACCAATCAGACTTGCCTATGTGAGTAGAGGAAGCGCTTTTCAACCAACTGTAAGGAGAAACTACAATATGATCTGTGACCATTGCAAGCGCATGGTACCTAGGAGAAGTGTTGAATGTTTAGACCTGAATTTAGACCACAAAAAGAGATGAACTACCCAGTTAGGAACAATACAACCACATGGAAGAGAAGATCTGGTGAGGAAGTCAGACTTGGATGCTGAACCAAACCAAAAAACAAAATAACCCAACTGAAACCAAACCAAACTTCGTAAATACATGAACGGTTCTTAAATATCTAGAACCAAAACACCAAAAATCAAAATATCCAATCCAAAATCGAATGCTGAAGACTAATAGTGCATCTACATTTAAATGGTTGGAAGAAAATATTATATTTTTACAAATTATTTAACTCTTTTTAGTGGGTACATATGTGGTTTATAAACAAATTAAGATATAAGCAGTGTTTTTGTATCTGATTCGGACCCACACGGTTGAATCGGTAAACTTGGTTGCTATATATAATCCGGACTGGCTTTCTTCATGTGACATTCTACTGAGGTTCTAACAATTGATATATTTTCACAAAATTCAGATTTAATGAAAACACTAAATTTTGAAGGGCGGGTATATTTTAATTTCAATTTTTTTAGAAATTTAATTTTCATATTTATGTTTTTTTTTATAATTATATTTGTGTTTTTCTTTGTAATAATATATGTGTATAAATCTTAATCAAAATCTATTTTATAAAATACTGGTCATTTAAAAGTTGACGGCATACACTTAATTTTTTGTAATCTTATTGTATATATGCCCGTTTCTTTGTAATCATATTTGTCGGTTATAGATCTTGATCCGCATGTATAATGTTGGTTTGTACTTTTTTATCACGTCAGTTACCAAAGAAACATTTATGCCAATAAATGTTTTTTAATAGTAAGTGACTATAAATCAAGATACCAAAGAAACAAAAACATTAAAAAATCATCTTTTTTTAATTAAATTTATGCCAATATATATTGAAATTCCAAACACTTATTCCAATATATATTGACATTCCAAACACATATCAATTGTAACTATAACTTTATTTTTTTAATGTAAATATGTAACATTTTTATATGTTAAAGAAATTTAATTTATATGTTTGTGTATAATTTTTTAAAGATTATTAGTAAGAGTTTTTGATAATTGTATTGAATTTGTGATGTTACATAACTATACAATTGTGTCATGGTCATTTCACACATTAATTTTGTACTTTATTTTTAAAGAATGATTAATTTAGAAAAATAACAAAGTTATAGTTACAATTGATATGTGTTTGGAATGTCAATATATATTGGAATATGTGTTTGGAATTTCAATATATATTGGCATAAATTTAATTAAAACAAAATTGATTTTTCTAATGTTTTTGTTTCTTTGGTATCTTGATTTATAGTCACTTACTATTAAAAAAAAATATATTGGCATAAATGTTTCTTTGGTAACTGACGTGATATATTAATTGATGTTTGTATGAATAACTGCATCAATGTATTTGTTAATCAAACTGGTCATGGTGGTTAATGTGGTGGTTACCCGATTATTAGGTATGTGGTGGTTAGATTCAGAAATTAAATTTAATTTCAGTTATATTTAAAAGGTATATTTTGTTGAAATAATAGTTGGACACAACATTTTATCAATAGGTCATGTTTCTAATTTAATAGTATTGATATATTTAAAATGTATGTTTTGTTAAATAATAGTTGGACACAACTTTTTAACAATAGGTCATGTTTCTAATTTAATAGTATTGACTAGATTCTGACCCGCCCCTTGAAAGGGCATGTATTTTTTTTGTTTTATTATTTTTAAAATCTAACTTTTATATTTGTGCTTTTTTTTGTAATCATATTTGTGTTTAATGTTAATCTAATTTAATATAATTTTTGGTAACTATATTAAATATGCCAAGTTGCATAACTATACATTTGTGTCATACGCATTTCAAAAATTATTTTTAAACTTTATTCCTAAAATTTGCAACATATCATATTTTTAATAGATACCTAACATAATTAGTATAAAATATTTGTACCCCAAAAACTCGATTCAGAATCGACCCGAAAATCAAAATCTCATACTCTTTTAGACATGGTCTATATACTCAAACGGTTCTTAAAGTATTATATCCGAAAGCCAATATCAAACCCAACCCGCACCAAAAACGAACAAATTTTTTGAAAAATATTTGAAAAAATAAATTTAATATATTCTGTAAATATATATATGGGTTAATATGGTCTTCATTAACTTTAAGTAAAATCAAATAATCTATTTAAAACCCGTTAAACTAAATGAGTTTATTTAAAACCCGTTAAACTAATTGAAACTACTATAAGTGTTTTATTTTGTATTTCGTAAAGAATATAAAGTGTCTATAATGTAATAATTACATTTTATACTCCTAAACCGATATTATGAGGAATAATTAACATATCACTGTAGAAAGATATGTCAATAATGTAACTGTATATATTATTATATAAAATAATGTGTTATATTAATCAAATAAAATGTTAAATATCTAAAAAGAAAATGGTTGAGATTATTGAATAACACAAAAAAAATGTCGATGGAATACTGTCGAAAGGAGTAAACGTAATTTTTGTATAAACCCAGAAGGAAGAAATAAATGCTATATAATATATAACTGTTGGCTAATATAAATATTAGAAAGAAGTGGCTACCGATAATTTTAAATCATAATTGAATTAATAGTTAATTGGTAAATATTTGTATGTTCTTATTATATAAATCATAATTGAATAAATTGTTAGTTGGTAAATATTTTCATGTTTTTGGTTCAAAAACTATTGATGGAACTTTTTAATGAAATTTTAAATTTGTTACAAAATATCAGTGATATAACTTGTATTATATTACGTTGAAGTAATGTTAATTTTCAACATTTTTGGATCTATACTGGAATAACCTGAGAATTTTTCCAAATTTATTCAAAGGGTATTTGTTAATCTAAATTTTAAAGATGAGTAGTCTTTACAAAAAAAAAAACTGTATAGTAATAAATTAAACTTATATCAAATGTTTGGTAAGTATTATAAATAACCTATTTAATATGATGATAACGTATTGAAATTGGCATTAGGAATCTAAATGTTTTCCATTTATATTTTCTGAACTTAAACACATTTAATGAAACATGTTAAAGTGATCGCACTTTTTAAAACTTGTTTATGAAATTCTCACATAAACCATATTATCTGATTCATAGAGGTGATTCATTGAGAGGGATGTATTGATATAGTTAACATTATACTGTGAGTGATAATGCGATGAATTTTGTATATGATAAATGATGACTTGATGTTTGACCGTAACAACAAAAGTGTGGGTTCCGCAAAAATTGTTTAATGGGATGTCAACCGTAACATGCAGAATAATTAATTGGTTACTAAAATATTGGACATAACTTTATCAATTGGTCACACTAGTGTTTTAATAGAATAGATAGTAAACCAAAACTTTCAACAATGTAGTATTATGCGGGTATTAAGATTCATCTCACTTTTATTCACACCACAATAGTTAAACAATAATATTATGGTTGATGTTACTATTGAGCACGTAAACAGCAAAAAGAGAATAAATGTCATATTGGGTTTAACAAATTTAGAAAATGCGGGTATAATATAGTTATAAATGTAGTATTACGTGGGTATTAACCGTAATAAAACTATATATCAATGTTTGGGAACGCGCTAGGCGCTAGTCGGGCGGCTAGATTGGGCCTAGCGCTTAGAGGTTAGTCTTCAATAATGCTCTTATTTTAATACTAAACAAAATAAGTTGGAAAAACTAAATGTTATTTTATAAGTGTACTTCTGTTTTAATAAAGTAGATGAGCATAAGGTTAGTCTCTAATAATGCTCTTATTTTAATACTAAGTGGATTGTTTATATTCAAATATTGAATTACTTTTATTAGCTTTTGTCCTTTACAAAAATTATAACCTAAAATGATGTTATTAGTATTATACATCCTACAAACAATAGTTATTTCCTATAAAATAATATAAATTCTAATTCTAATTTCTTTTCATAGTATATAAATCTTAATTAAAATACCAGTGAAAAAAATTGTATGATATATTTTCTTTTAATTATTTATTTAAGTTAATATATAGTTAGTTTCAGTTTAGTTGATTTATGTTTACTGAAATATATATATATATATATATAATTAAAATTGTAACCAAAACAATTTTTAGAGAAATAAAATTGTAACAATTTATACATAGAAGGGATATTCTTATAAAAAATGTGCATAACATATCAAAAATAATCAATTAAGCAATTAAGTGAAAGAGAATTTTTAAACAGGGTGAAAGGTTAGGATTTGAACCTTGATATGTTCAATCATCAACCAAAATTTTCATTTTGCTATATATAATAAGCTTAACATGTAATCAATTTTTTTAATAAGCTTGATATAATAAGCTTAACATGTAATAAATTACCATTTACTGCATACTCGGTCCTTTCCGGATAAATGCGTGAAAACTCTCCACCTGGATATCGATTAAAAATTAGGCTTCAAGTTGTTTTCAAAAACAAGTTAAAAACTCTTATTAAAACATCTTTTTTTATAACGTTGATTTATTATGATATTACACTTATGAGAAATATTTCATAGACGATTCGACAACCAACAATACTATCTGTCTTATGAAGATCTACGCCTACCTGCATCATCTGAGCTGTCCTATGAAGATCTATTTCTGACCAGATTTACTTGCACCATGTTGAAGATTCCTTGTAAACCTTTCTTCTGTAACCTGCATTAATAAATCGTTCTTTCCAGGACTTGAAACCTGGATTTCCTGTAATTTGCAAGAAATTGCATAGTCTGGAGTTCGAACCCCAGACCTAGGTGTAGAAGCCTTTAAACCTTAACCACTAGACTACAGTGCTTCTACTATTAAAACATCTTAAAAAGTTAATTACGATGACAACTGATGCATGATTTAAGCACAATTGCCAATAGATGGAAACATAGCAAACCGGTAATAACTTAGACTAAAACACGTTAACAAACACGTTATATATTCATGTGAACAAAAATTATGCTAAGCTACAATTAATGACTAATGGAAAAGAGTGTAATCTTTTTTATATTAAAAGATAAGTATTGTAATAAATGCATTCACACTATAATAGATACATGACAGCCTCACAATAATTTGATAATAAGTATGCTAACGCGTTTATACAATATTCATAAATGTGTTCACACTATGTACTTTGCATTTTTTTTACTATAAAACTTACATACATGATTCTAATAAAACTCTGGATTTTTCTGTTCCAATAAAAATTGATAACGAATCAAAAGCCAAACTATATATATATTATTTTTATTGTTTACGGATAAAGTTGAGCAAAATATTCATAAATTTTGATTCGATTCGTTATCCGTTTTGATTGGAACCAAAAACTCTAGATATCCGCACTCTACGAAACAAATCAAATACTAAAATACAATATCCAAAAAAGAAGCAAATCACAAATACCAATAATTTTAGAAACACATATCTAATTTGACATGTTATATGCATATATATACATATATGTAAAAAATTATATATATATATATACATTATATATATTATACTTTATATCAGTTTCACAATATTTTTATGAATTAAATTTTTTATATTAGATACTAAAATTTAAAAAGTTAAATACTGTTTTATTTTTGTAATAAAATTTTATTATTGCAATTTTCAATTATTTTTAAAATTTTATTTTATTTACGGATCAAATAGGATATTCTTTAAAATTCTAAAACATTTCAAATATCCGAGTCACCGAATATCTAGGTGGCTAAGGATCGAATCGACACGAATGCTTCCAAATATCTAGATATTTGATATGTGTCCACCCTATTTACGGATACAATTTTATTTTATTTATATGAAAATTGACTAATGTCAAAGCTTTTTTATTTTAAATTAATTTTAATTTTATCTTTCATGTATTATTTTGAACAAAAATATCATTTAATATTAATTAACAATATCTTTATATATTTTTTAACTATTTTTATATAATTTTTACATACACATACATGTGCACCTTGATGTGATCACCTTGTAACTAAGTATTCACCACAACTGTAGTATCTAATTTGTTTTTAAAGTTGAAATATTTTTTCTTAATGCGCCGACCAAATAGTAGTGAAATGATTTGTCTTAATAATTTTCTTTTCTTTTTCTTAAACTATTATCTGTTTAGAAATTATAATACGAAACTATTGTTTCGACATGACGACTATCTAAAATTTATAACAGGAAAATAAATAAATAATATTAATTTTTGGTTTTTACCAGAAAAAAACCAAAAAATCAAATATTTTAACCGAATAAACTAAAATGAATATTAATTTAAAATAATAGTTATATTTTAGAAGATTAAAAACCAAAAAAAAAACTTAATACCGAACCAATATCCAGATTAAATAGATTTAATGTCTTTTTATTAAAAATAACGAAACTAATAATTACATTCCGCGCAAGGTGCGGATTATTACCCAGTAATTCTAGTAAAAAGAATGCAATTAATTAGAGAGGGTGAGAATGAATATAATGACATTCTCGTTAATAATACATGAACATAAGGTTAGTCTCCAATAATGCTCTTATTTTAAAACTAAGTGGATTGTTTATATTCAAATATTGAATTAATTTTAGTAGCTTTTGTCCTTTACAAAAATTATAACCTAAAATGATGTTATTAGTATTATACATCCTACAAACAATAGTTATTTCCTATAAATAATATAAATTCTAATTCTAATTGCTTTTCATAATATATAAATCTTAATTAAAATACCAGTGAAAAACATTGTATGATATATTTTCTTTAAATTATTTATTTACATTAATATATAGTTAGTTTCAGTTTAGTTGATTTATGTTTACTGATATATATATATATATATAATTAAAATTGTAACCAAAACAATTTTTAGAGAAATAAAATTGTAACAATTTATACATAGAAGGGATATTCTTATAAAAAATGTGCATAATATATCAAAAATAATCAATTAAGCAATTAAGTGAAAGAGAATTATTAAACAGGGTGAAAGGTTAGGATTTGAACCTTGATATGTTCAATCATCAACCAAATTTTCCATTTTGCTATATATAATAAGCTTAACATGTAATCAAATTTTTTAAAAGTTATGGGATCACTAATGTTATGATTTGCAAGTTAATTTTGCACAACATGAAACGTGCCATACTGTTAGTACTTAGATGTGACTAGTAAGGATAAGTACAAGTTACAACAAGCTTGTAACATGCCATATTTCTCGACTTACTAACTTTGTGTTAGCTAATCTGTTATTTATTGTAGTTAAATAAAATGTTTTAATACCAACAAAGTAGTCCTAACTTTTTCTTGTTTTGTCGGAATCCTAAAGAATAAAAAAAGACAGAGACCTCACAACTCGCAATATATCCCCAAGCCCAATGAAGGCTAGAAAATAGAGTTAGAGTGTGATAGTGAGAAAAGGCAAACTAAAACATCACCTGCTCAGATAATAGAAAGAGAGAGAAGTTTTGTTCAAAAAAAAAAAAAAGAAAGAGAGAGAAGCTTAAAATCAAACAAACTCTCAATGGACGAGAGACCCGAGACAGAGTTAATATCAATACCAGCAACGCCGCGAGTCTCCACTCCGGAGATTCTAACTCCATCCGGTCAAAGATCTCCTCGTCCCGCCACCAAGCCGTCGTCGGCGGCATGGACTCCGACCTCTTTCATATCGCCAAGGTTCTTGAGTCCTATTGGGACGCCTATGAAACGCGTTCTTGTCAACATGAAAGGTTATCTCGAAGAAATGGGTCACCTCACCAAGCTCAACCCACAAGACGCTTGGCTTCCTATCACCGAGTCTCGCAACGGAAATGCTCACTACGCTGCGTTTCATAACCTCAACGCCGGTGTTGGGTTTCAAGCCCTCGTTCTTCCCGTCGCGTTTGCATTTCTTGGCTGGTGCGTTTGCGTTTTGCTCTGTTCTTTTTCTATTTCCAATAATCGTTTTACTATTTCCAATAATCTTTTTTTTCTTCTGTTCAAACCATCTATTGTTCAGATCCACTTATGAATTTAAAAAAAAAATCGTCAGAGATAAAAAAAATATATGTACTATTTTACTTTTCAACTTTCGAAATAAATCAATCTTTTTAGTAGATATTTTTTGAGATTCACTTTAATTTGTCATGCTTCCATCATTACACTGGCCACTCTCAGACATACTTTTGGGTTTAGTTTGGATTAAGACAGGACCGTCTTTATCGTCGATTTTGTTTCTTGTTGAGTTCCAGCAAAATATACATTTATTTATTTAATATATTTATATATTCTCCCTTTATTTTGTATAATAACTAGTTTTTATATGAAAAATATAAAATGTAAGATCAAACATTTGAATCATTTTATAACTTGGGTTCGAGTATTTGGGTAGTTAATTGGCTTAGTAGTGGATCAATATTTGTGATTAAGATTTTAGTGACAATAGCCTATTGTTGTTGTTAAGGATAAACTATATTTGAATTATTGTTGTGTAGGAGTTGGGGGATACTATCATTGACAATAGCCTATTGTTGGCAACTCTACACACTGTGGATTTTAGTTCAGTTACACGAAGCTGTCCCAGGGAAACGTTACAATCGATATGTCGAGCTTGCACAGGCTGCATTTGGTAATTGAATTTAAGTTATTTTCAATGGAAATTAACTTAATTGGTGGATCATTATTACTAAAATCTTGGATTCTTGATTTTGAAACAGGAGAAAGATTGGGAGTTTGGCTTGCGTTGTTTCCTACGGTTTACTTATCAGCAGGAACAGCAACAGCTCTGATTCTGATCGGTGGAGAAACAATGAAACTCTTCTTTCAGATAGTTTGTGGTCCGTTATGCACCTCGAACCCGTTAACTACGGTCGAGTGGTATCTGGTGTTTACTTGTCTATGTGTCGTTCTGTCTCAGCTTCCGAACCTCAACTCTATTGCGGGACTTTCCTTGATAGGAGCAGTCACTGCAATAACTTACTCTACAATGGTTTGGGTTCTCTCTGTGAGCCAACCAAGACCAGCTACAATATCCTACGAGCCGCTTTCTATGCCTTCAGTTTCTGGTTCGCTTTTCTCTGTCTTGAATGCTCTTGGCATTGTAGCTTTTGCCTTCAGAGGTCACAACTTGGTTCTTGAAATTCAGGTAAAGAAAATGAAAAATGTTTATGTTTATGTAAATAAATAAATAATGCAATACTGGACTTGTGAACTACTGAGTATTGAAATAATTTGCAGTCGACGATGCCATCAACGTTTAAGCATCCAGCTCATGTACCAATGTGGAGAGGAGCCAAAGTTGCTTACTTCTTCATTGCTCTCTGCATCTTTCCAATCTCCATTGGAGGCTTTTGGGCTTATGGGAAACTCGTAAGTTCCATTTACTGTGGTTTATCTTATCAAAGCTATGATCTATATTTTTTCATTGGTTGGGCTTCGGTTTAAACCGGTTTATTCCTTTGATGGCATCGTCGACTGCAAATTATTATCAATGCTAAAATACTGTATATTTTCTTTGGTCTAATAGATGCCTCCAGGAGGTATGCTCGCTGCTCTATATGAATTCCACATTAACGACATTCCGCGAGGCTTGTTAGCGACGGCATTTCTCCTAGTAGTCTTCAACTGCCTGAGCAGCTTTCAGATATACTCCATGCCTGCCTTTGACAGCTTTGAGGCTGGCTACACTAGCCGAACCAACAAACCATGTTCGGTCTGGGTCAGATCAGGTTTCAGAGTCTTTTTTGGTTTTGTCTCGTTTTTCATCGGAGTTGCTCTCCCTTTCTTGTCTAGTCTCGCGGGTTTGCTAGGGGGACTCACGCTCCCGGTCACGTTTGCTTATCCTTGCTTCATGTGGGTTTTGATCAAGAAACCGGCCAAGTGCAGTTTTAGTTGGTATTTCCATTGGGGGTTGGGTTGGTTAGGAGTTGCATTCAGCTTGGCCTTCTCCATTGGTGGGATATCGAGTATGGTTACGCAAGGACTTAAGCTTAAGTTCTTCAGTCCTAACTAAGTATTATCCGATGTAAGTCAGTGGTTTTTGTTTGGGTGAATTTTTTTTTTTTAAATTATGTGTTGTCTGTGTTTTGATTACGAGTGCCTTGTTTTTGAATTGGAACAAATGTATTTTAACAATATTTAGCATTTTGAATTTTGAAGGTAAGTGTGGGTTGGCCAAAATAATGACACAATATTTAGTGAATTTGTTGACAATCCTTAGTTGAAAATTGAAGTTCTCCCAACGTAGCTTTCCCTTTTTCAACTTATTCTCAGAAATACATGTAATCATATTTCTTTAGCATTTATTATACCCCAAATTATTTATGTATATCCAAATAGTTAAACATCAAAAATATGTAAATTAAAAATGCTGGAATTATATTTTTATTAATTTATAAATATTAATTAAATAATATTAAAATATTAATAAAATATTTAAAATGTTAAAAATGTTGGAATTATGTAAATACTAATTTATAAAATAATAATTTTGTGTTAATAAAAATATTAGTTTAAAAATAAAATTTAAATATTTATATAATAATATTCATGGTTCTTATATTATTTAAACTTTAAAATTATGATTTTATTAGTTATTTGTTATATAAGGATATTTTTATAATATAAATACAGTTTAAATTTATTACAAAATAGTATAAAAATATATAAAAATTAAGTTAATTTTATTTTAAAAGCAAAGATTATATTATTTATGTTTTTAAAAGACAATTTTAAAGTTTTAAAATTTATTACTATATCAAATTATATTATATTTTGAATTGATCTAGCTTTTGATAAAATGTTATTTTAAAAAACATTATTGATTTATCAAATATTAAGTTATGGACTTTATACGTTTTAACTTTCACATATGGACACCCATATTTATAACTGAAAATGAAATTTTATCCGATATCAGTTACTTAGGTATTTTTAGAAATATGAAAAATTGAAAAAAGACACTTTGAACTTTTGTATGTCTCATTAAGACTTTTGATATTTTTGGAAATGTTTTATTCTTTTATAATGAAAAAATAGTAAATAAAATTTTTAAAATATAAAAAATATGAAAATTTTTAGAAACATTAGTATGACTTTTTATATGTTTGATTTTCTTAAAAAAGTAGTGAAAATATATTTTATTTTATGTAAAATACTCATTCTGACCATCTAGTTAATCTAGAAATCAGATACTAAGTATTATACACAAATCTATCGTTGGTATCTAACACAAACAAAGCTTTCTTTTATATTCTACATTTGATATAATCCGTTCGGTTTTATTCTGGCAAGATGTCATTAATCTACCAGAAGCTTGATTACAAGTTATAGAATTAACTCTACGATTTTTCTTATCTTGTCTATGTATTTTAATTTGTCCTACCTATTACCTAATGCTACGCTAAGGGAAGGACATGTTTCCCATTTACTATGCAGTGTTCTGATAATTTTTGCCTGGAAATAACTCTACTGATGGTGGTTCATCTCATAAAAATCTGGAGATTTTTTCCTGACAATTATAGTTCCTATACTATTGGTTCATCTCATAAAAATCTGGAGAATTAACTTTCATATTTTCATTTTAGTTGAGGAAAAAAAGAGAATAAAATTAATAATTGATGTAGCGAGAAGCCGAGAGCAGTCACAATACACATGCTAAGAGGCAATGATGTGAGAAGCCACGAATTAGGGAACGCCATCATACTTCTGTAATTATGGATATATTTAAAAAAACGGTGGGTGGTTGATCACACTACATATAGACAACTTTTGGATCAATATAAACATTCTTTTAAGGATTTATGTCTCTTTTTGTTTTTGCAAATGATTCAAATCTTATGATGACATCAATTTTATTTGACAGTTAAAGATCAGTGACACCCACTTCCAGGGCCGGCCCTAGGGGACTAGGCGGGTTTTAAAAAATTTCAGCTAAATATTTGTTTTGGTAAATTTGGAGATCTAAAAAAAAAATTTTAGAAGCTTTTTTCTATGTAATTTTTTTAAAAAATTGGGGTCTAAAGCCAATGTTTCGTTAGGCTTTGCCAAGACCGGCCCTGTCCACTTCTTAAGTGTATTAAACATATCTTCTTAGAATAACTTCCTCGGAAACTATATAGTACTTAATATGCTTAACATTTTAAATTTTCTAAAGTTCTTATGATAGCATGTTACAAGATCCGTAATATATGTTTTCGTATACAATAATTATTGATCATGAATGCTTAAAAGGTATGAGCAGTAATTAGAGGATTAAAAATAATAGTATATTACTTCAAGCAGTAATTCTGCGGTTAGGCTATTTTATTACTTCTAGGCTTCTAGCAGTAAGTCGAAAACCATTTTACTTCTAGCAGTAAGTCGAAAACTATATTACTTCTAGCAGTTAAAATAATATATAACTTCTAGCAGTAAGTCAAAAACCCATTTTTATAAACGACCTAGTTAAATAGTAATTATAAATAACAATTAAAATAAAACGTATATAAGAAAATCTTCACAACCTTCTTGAGAAAGCAAGCTAGGTTTTACAGCATTATACAGAGAAAACATGAATACCAATTATTATAAATATTTATCTATCTTATTAAAACAGAAACACTGTGTTGGACCTAACTTTTATTTTGTAAGTTTTTAAACTAAATACACATTTCTACTTTATAGTTATACTTACATTAAATCACTAATATTTTTTACTTTATACTACTATTCATGTTTTCAAACGATATACTCATTTCTTTATACTACTATCTATGTTTCTAAACAACATTATAATTAATTTTGTGTCCAAACAATATAAAGTATTAGATCTCGTCTTTTTAGTAATTTCTAGCAATTATATTTTAAAATATTTAGATAAATTAAATAATTGAAAACTTCAAACAATTTATTAAACAACAAAAATAAATAAAACTTAATTTTACAGGTTTAAATACTACAAAACATTTCAATCAATAATAAATCAATTAAATTAAAGGATTATTTTACTTATATTTCCTAAACAATGGTTATATCATTTATTTAAGCAACATAATAATTCAATAATAGCCATTACATAAAATATATATAAATGTTATACATTGTATAATAAATATAATAACAAAAAAATTATGGAAAATGTTCAAAATATATGTTATCTAAAGAAAAATGTTTAACACTAACTGTTAACAACACATTTAAACCGGTTATAATATAAACCAAATTATAACAAGATAAATTACACAAAATAATTATAATAAAATTAATTAAGATATGTAAAAGAGAGTAATATGATCAAGACATATATATATATATATATGTATATAGTTCTTAATTATTTTATTATATCTATCATTTCTCTATCAAAATTTTGTGTAAATGTCATAATTTCATAAGATATCAAAACACTGACCTTTAAAATTTGGATTAAAAGGAGATAAATTATGAAACTAAAACAATTTAAATCAAATTAGATTACATATAGATCATCCATCGGTTCAATCGGGTAGTCTCGGGTTTTAATGATTTTTAAATATGGATATTTTTAAAAATCTAATCAAATTATCATATCACCGGATTAACCGGTTTGATCACAGGTTTATGTCGAATTTAAAAGTACTGATTTAAATGCAAAAATATTTTAGATGCACAAAATACTTACAAATTAACAAAATATTTGTTAAGTTTTTAATAAAAAAAATTCATAAAAATATTGGCGTTTTGAAAACGCGGGTGAAGATTTAGTTAATATGTTACATAAGCCAGGCTAGCTATTTCATATCGGGAGAAGTGAGACTACATGCAAAGTTCGAACGTTACATAAAAAACCCGCATCATGGGTGGTGTTGCAGTTTTGGCTATTATATGATTGTATTTTTAATCTTTGTAAACACAAATTAACCTTTTTAAAAAGAAACAAGCCAGAAAGTATCTTGGAGAGCAAGGGAGTATATTGGAGAAAAGGCAAGAGCAGGTCACCTAAGTCATTAGTGAAGATCCCGAAGGCAAGAGGAAAGAAATGAAGAGAGAGTAGAGTAGGAAGCAACAGGAAGCATAGTGGCTGAGTTTATGCTTGATCCTAAACAATATGGGCATTGAAAAGTGAAGATGAAAGCAAGCTTACAAAGTATTGATATGGATGTTTGGACATCAGTGGAAGATGGCTATGAAGTTCCCAAAACAGTAGATAAAGATGGTGTTGTGGTCAACAAACCATTAGCTAAATGGACAAAGCGTGAGAAGGAGATGTCAAGTTATAATGCAAAATTTTATGTGGTATTTTTACATCCATCAAAAATAAGCATCTCGATCTGATTCAAGGATGCAAGAATGCAAAATAGGCGTGGGATATTCTGCAATTCCCCTTTGAAGGAACTGAGAAGGTTAAGAATTCAAGCATGGATTTTTTTTAAATTGAAATTTGAGAACTTGAAGATGGAAGAACATGAATATGTATCAGATTTTAGTTCTCAACTCAGTGCGTTAGCACAAGAGACTCGTGTTCTGGGCATGGAATACAAGGACAAGAAACATGTGAAGAAGTTTTTAAGGTGTCTACCAGAAAGATTTATAGCTTATAAGACAACAACGTTTGTGTGTATGCCAGATAAATTCAACTTTCACAAAGTAGTGGGTATGTTAAAAGCTCATGAGATGGAGCTTGATGGCGTGGGCAATCATACTGAAGTCAACCTGGCAGTTGCTGAAACGACAAGTCAAAAATCAGAGAATGAAGATGAGATGGTTAAGATGATTCGCGTGCTTCACCAAGTACTACGGAAAGTGATACTGTGGCAAGGACATGAGAATGTTGATGTGAGGAAACAAAGGCAAGAAACTGACAAGCCATGCGATAACAAAGAGGTGTAATGTTATAAATGCAGAGGATATGGAAATTTCAAAAGGGAGTGTTCAATGGCCAAGAGAAGAAGATTCAAAAGCTTAGGTGCAGAGAAATTGGAGGCGATGAGATGCAGAAGAAAGAGAGATCATTCATAAGGACATATGAAAATGACAACATACGACATGTCATGAAGTTCAGTTATGAATAAGTTTTGTTCTAAAGTTTAAACAATATTGTTCTTTTTTAATTTAAATAGAGTTTCTTAAATTTATGTAGTTGCTAGTTGTTAATTTTAATTTGTTTATGTTTCATTTTGTATGATTTTTTGTTCGTACAAGACTTTTGTTTGTCATGACATGTCGTATGTTGTCATGTATAGTTAGTTTCGTATGGTTGATAGACGAGACTCCATTTGAAGGACAACAATATGGTTTAAGGAAGTCACGTACACAATTTCTTTTGAAAAGACTGGAAATACAGAGTTTAATCAAGTACAAATCATTATTTTGGAACTGATAACCCAATTACTATCCGTAACCGAAACTATTTCGAATTTAACATGATCTTAGACATGTAACTAACCGCAAACCGAACCTGACTAAACCTGAACCAAATCCGACCTGAACTATTATAATATTTGAATGGGACTGAAATTAATTATTCGAAAAAAACCAAAACCCAAACCGAAACTTGATTGGGATCCGATTACCCAGCCCTAATAGCAGCAGCATCTATTCTATTAAAAGGGAAGCAGTCTTGATAAATCTATTTATAAAAGTTGTTTGGACCCTTTCATTAGACTTAATTTTTATTGGTCTTACTTTATATATTTGTACAATATATTAGTCAATACCATATATTTAACCGATTTTTATTCCTTCCTCTAACAAGATGCGTGATATTAATTATTAATATCATTAGTTTGTTACCGAAATTAGAGGGAATCAAGTTATGGAGATTTTTCTAAAATGTTAGAGTCAAAAGGAATCGAATTATGAGAATCAAATTACTATCGTGAGTTTGTTACACCCTTCTGTGCATTCCCATCTATGCAGCATGTCCATATGTGTTATTTTATTGTTTATAATTCTTGATTAAAATAAACTACATATTTAATTTAGTACTATATATATACAGTAGAACTTCTATAAACTAAAACTCGATAGATTAATAATTTTTATAAATTAATAAATTTCGTCGGTTCCAACTTGAATCGGTTCAAAATTTAACGTAAATCGATAAAATAATAAAATAATATTTTTTTTGAATATTCTATTTAAATATAAGATCCCATTTAAATTATAAATTAATAATTTATATGTATACATATTTTATATAAGTAAAACCCAATTATTATATTATTTGTTTTATATTCACAATGAAATTATCTTTATATTTTCTTAACACTTAATATATTTTTGATGAGATTTAGTAATATTATATTTAAAATCACATTTAAGTTCTATGCAATATATATTATTATACACACTAAATAATATAATAAAGTTAATATTTTTATCTGTAACACAATAATAAAGTTAATATAAATGTCAAATTTCAAAAAACAAAATTAATGTCTATACACTTAAATCAAATATTTTTCTTTTCTTAGAATAAATATATCTTAAAATAAAAAATCTAAATAAGAAAACATTTATAAATTAATAAAATTTCAAAGTCCCAACATTATTAATTTATAGAGGTTTTACTGTTTATATATATAATCTTTCCATGATGAGGAAAGATGGACCTCTAATAATACAATCATCCATCAACTAAAAACATGGTTCAAAATCTTATTTTAAAATTATTATTATTATTATTATTCGTTTTATATAAAACAGTTATTCTATAAATTAACTTTATGCTCAGGATCTACAATATTTATATATATTGTATCATTAAACATATTGTACTATATCATTTTACATTATATAGTTTCAAATATTTACAAACTCAAATTTAATAAAAATAGTTTGGCAAATCATATGTTAAAACAAAATTATATATATATATATATATATATATATATATATATAAATAGTTTGGCAAATCATATATTAAAACAAAATTATATATTACCTCAACTTAATTTTTATAAAAATTATTATAATAAAAATAATTATTAAGAAAGTTTAAAAACTATTGAAAACATACAAATATGTTCTATTGAATTAGCTAAAAAAATCTACTAAGTAAATCTTAATCCATATCAATTTAACAAATGTAACTCTTATAAAATAAAAAAGATATAGTGAGAGAGTAGGTCTGGATATTCAGATATTCGGGTCAACTGCTTTTTATCTGGATTCTTTGGATCATAAACATTTAGACACAATAAATATTTGAATTCTTTTAATTAGGGTTTAGGTTGGTTCCATGTCCGGGTCGGTTCGGAATAATAATTCAAATACATGTAACATACATTTAATATTTGGGTATATATCAGATTTAGGTTGGTTCAGATATTAAGATCTGAAAAGATTAGAAATACCTGAAAACCTTAAAATAATCTGAAACTTGAAAAATAACCAAAAACTCAACAAATACCCAAAATATATTCAGATACTCGAAAAAGATCTGAAATGCTTTCCGAAGTATAACCCATAAAACCAAAAATATATTTTAAATTTTTACATGAAATCTGAAAGTATAACTGAAAACTTAACTAAAAAAAAAGAATATCTGTAATATCGAAAACATATCCAAAATACACAAATATACCTAATATACATACAACATTTCATGTACGTTGGGTATCAGACCGGGTTTTGGGTAGGATCCGTCCAAACCAAGATCCAGTGGTCCAAAAAATATCCAATATGTACATTTTCCTGGACTCGGACACGATCGTTTTTTTTTTAGATTCGAGTAAATGTCTAGGTTTAAGAAAGATAATTATATAAAAATATACATAAAAAAATCTCAAATAAACTAATTCATAAATTATATAATTTTAAACAAATTCACTTCTTCAATATTATACAATTTTGTTACATAATAATGTACAACAGCCATAAAATATTAATTCATGTCAAATTTTGTCCATAATTAAAAAAATCACGCTTCGAGTATAATTCAAAAAACTCCGCGTTTCGAAAGCGCGGGTCAAAATCTAGTTAAACCATTATAATCAGTTAAATTTTCGTAAATAATATTGCTATTAGTGGGCTTACCGTAGTGCTTATAGGGCCCATAAATGAATGAACCATTAAGATATCAATTCAATTTTGTGTCTTTCAGATTGCAGCAATACACCCACCAAAGCCTTCTTCCTCAGTTTTCATAGCTTCACGTCTTCCTCTACATTTGGTGGACGATGACGCTTTTCCACTTCTTCAACTGTGCGATTCTCACATTTGGACCCCACGCCGTCTACTACTCCGCCACTCCCTTGTATGCCTTCTTCCTCTTCTCGAATCTGTGATTTCAAACTTTGCTATGGTTTTTGGTTTAGTCATTGATTGCATCGGTTGCCTCGTGATCTAGAATAGTTGATGAGAAATCCCCATTTTTCTTGATATGTGAATCCGCAGATCTGAATATGACACTCTTGGAACCTCCGTGAAGGCTGCTCTTGTCTACCTTGCCACAGCTTTGGTTAAGGTCATTCTTGCTCAACTCTCTTGATTTGTATCTGAAACTCTTAGACATGTCTTTTTTTTAGCTAAGCTCGTTGCTCGCTTTTTCATCGCAGCTTATTTGTTTGGCAACTTTGCTGCAAGTATCTGAGACTCAAGTATTCGACCCATACCAGGTATCTTCTTGAAGCTAAAGATCACTCTTTAACCCACACTTGTTTTTATTATTCTATACTTGAAAGGCGATGCAAATGATGAACAATGTTAGATGTTTTGTAACTTATCTTTTCTTGGTCACCTGTTGCATTTCCTTCTTCTTCTTTTTTGACTCATTAGTATAGATGGATACTGTTGACTTTCTTTATTTATGCTAGTTCGTTTTGTTATGTTATGATGGATCCGATCTCCCTTGTATCAGGAAGCACTGAAAGCAATGATTGGCTTCATCGATGTTGCTGGTCTTTATTTTGCTCTGGCTCAGCTAACACACAGGAACATCTCCCAGAACCACAAGTTTCAAGCTGTTGGCCTTGGTAAGTGTATCACTCTGCGGCTACAAAAAATATTGCTAGATTTGAAAACGTGTTCCCTATCTCCAGGATATAACTGTTGATTTTTTTCTGTTAATTAAAAAAAACTCCTTTTGGCGCTTTAACTGTGATTTAAAAATTTTGTTTTTTTTCTCAGGATGGGCATTTGCAGATGCTGTTTTACACAGGTTGGCACCTCTTTGGGTTGGTGCTCGAGGACTGGAGTTCACTTGGGATTATGTTTTGCAAGGGCTTGAAGCCAATGCGAATTTGGTGTGTATATATATACATACAAGTCTTTACTTCTAGAAAGATCCATCTGTAATTGTTTCTTACTTCTGTCGGAACGTTTGTGTTCAGGTGTTCACGATATCTTTAGCTGCTCTAGGTTCGTTGATGTGGCTACGCAAGAACAAGCCAAAGACAATGATCCCCATCATATACACGTGTGCACTGATCATCGCCACTATGCCTTCAATCACAAGCTATCTAAAGAGAGTCATGGGATGGCATTTCCCAAAAATTGTTGGGTTTGAGATGTTAACTTCTCTGGTGATGGCTTTCATTAGTTGTCAGCTCTTCATCCTCTGTCAGAGACGGTCTTTGTGATTCCACACATGGTCGAAAGACCAAACAAATTTGGACTGCTCTTAGCCATAGAACTTTTTGTTTATGGGTAACTCTTGGGACGTACTAGCCTTGTTTTTAGTTCCTTGAAAAGTTGATCTTTAATTTGTAGAAGAATACTGAACACTTTTGAAAAAAAAAGAATATTGATCTGGTCAGTAGCGGTCCCACGAAGGAAGTAGGGAAATTATATAAATTGTAAGGATATTGCAGCAATATTATCCATGTGATCAAGTGGCTAGAAGATTAGTGATGAAGTACGCTCCACCTTCCTCCTCATGATATTGCAACGTCTCTGAAACAAGTTGAAACCTCCTCATAAATCTGATAACTGATAGCCGCTAGAACTTCCACTAAATCTTTTTTTTACCTCCCACTAAATCTAATTTAAGTATCCTCCATCTCCTCTGTAATCAATTTTTCTCTGTACATGGACTTTTGACAATTTCCTTTAGGAAGGAGCAAGAAAGATAAGAAGACAACAATAAACCAAATCTAGGCATTTCTCACTATTATAGATTTCTTTCTTTTCAGTTTCTGAGAGTTTTGTATTTTTTGTTTAGAATATCTTTTCAACCCAGCTGTACATTTCTTATGGATTTTGCTTCTTCTTTTTTTCCTTTCGTCTTTTTATGAGCTGTAGTGGATCATATCTTTAGTTTTGGCGAGCTATTTTGAGCTTCAATTCAATATATCTGAGAATAAAGAAAATTAACATTGCTTAAACTTTGGACAGAATTGAGAGCTTCATACACAGACCCTAAATTGTTATGTTACTTTTCCTGCATTTGCTTAAGTTTATGAAGAATTTGATATGCCTATCAAGTCTAAGTTGTTCATCAGTTATGCTTTTTTTGTAGGTTTCTAACTTGCTACAATCAGGGAAAATATAGCTCAAGGAACTTAGTAACCAAATTAAAAAACTCTTGATCATGTGAGAAAGCTATAACCTATCATGTTTATGTGTTTGATTTTACTATAAACTGAAATGTTTATACACTCACATGAATATAAAATTGTACACATGAGGCAGATACACAATAACGTATTTGGGAAAATCGCATAAAAAACCTTGAAAGTGTCACTTACTAGCACTTTAAACCTTGAAGTTTTTTCACTAACACTTTTAACCTTCAAAGTGACATTTTTATCATAAAAAACTTCCAAAGAAGAAAAATGACCTGCTGAACAGGTTAAAAACATGTTTTTTTCAAAAAATAATTATTTAATTAATAAATAAACAAAAATAATAATAAAATCGAAATTTTTTTTAAAAAACTCATAAATTAAAAAAAGTGAGAAAAATAAATAAAGATTTAGAAAATTAAATAAAAATAACTAAAAATTAAAAAATAAATAAGATCAAATTAAAATACATAAAAAATAATAATAAATTTCAAAAAATTGAAAATTCAAAAAAAAAAAATTTCATTTTCAAATATAATGTTGGAAATTATCATTGGAGATATGTGTTGATAAAAAAAAAAGACTAAGATAACACCAAACCAAGTTTTTGTTCTCAAACTAGTATTCAAGGCTCAAAGTCACAAAAACAAGTTTCATTAAAGAGGTAAATATACACTTATACCTCTTGCGTTAATTAATCCAAACTTTAGGGTTTAGAGTTAAGGGGTGAGGTTTTGGAATTAGGGTTTAAAATTATATAAAATAAAAAATAAATACTAAAAAATTTTAAATAAAAATTTAAAAAACAGTTTCAAAAAATTTCACTTTTTTTAAAAATTTATGATTTTTTTATTTTTCTCCATTTTAATTTGATCTTATTTATTTTTTTGAATTTTTTGTTATTTTTTATTTAATTTTTAAATATTTATTTATTTTTCTCATTTTTTAATTTGTGAGTTTTTTGTTAAATTTTTCGATTTTTATTAATTTTTTGTTTATTTTATTCATTAAATAATTATTTTTTAAAAAAAAACTGTTTTTAACCTGTTCAACCGGTCATTTTTCTTGTTTGGAGGTTTTTTATGATAAAATGTCACTTTGAAGGTTAAAAGTGCTAGCGAAAAAACTTCAAGGTTTAAAGTGCTAGTAAGTGACACTTTCAAGGTTTTTTATGCGATTTTCCCTAACATATTTGATAAGAGAAAGCCCGTTTCAACTCAAAAATGGGCCATGTGCTATAAAAGAATTTGAAATTTATTTCCTCGTACAAAAATAGCTTATAAAAAGCTGGACCATAATCTAAGCTAAAAAAACCCAAAATTTACAATGGATCATGTGCAAATGTACTTCCAGCATATGATTAGAGCATCAAGAATTTGTGTTTTTGGTCGTTTTTTGTAAATCAGATATATCCAACACACAAAGAGCTATAGCACTACAAAATCCTTCCCAAAACAAATGATACACTGAGGTATATGCTCATCAAAAAAAGAACTTTTATGTAAATTGATATCTGTATTAGAGATTTATCTTAAACTAAAGTTTCTTTCGCTTCACATGAATTGCCTTCACTGAGAGGATTTAATTTTCATTACCTTACTTTGATGATTCTCAGTAAATGCAGTGGACACTAAATTCCAACGTCACTGTGATTTTCTCTTATCATTTGGTTTGTAAGGAAGGATTTCTGAAACCAAGCCTATGAATTATATTGCTAGATCAAGGACGATTTTCTGGCTGCAGGATTGAATACAGTCAAGAACAGGGCTCAAGTTAACAAATATTTGGTATGGAAATGTATCATTTGCGCTACTAAACTAAGTTGAGCTCCTCTTGATCGATACAAAGGTACATGCTCATATTATAAGATCCCACTTGCCTACCCTTATTTTAAAACCTAGCTAACATATATCACATCTAAGTTCAACATTTTTGATATTTGTAAACAGATATGTTATGCAGTTCAAACAAGAGCAAGACAAGGTCGTCTCATTAACGAAAACTATATATCAGAGATTATGTAGTCAAGCATCATGTTTTCATTCTCATTTCTGAAGGCCCAAAGGGATC
Source organism: Brassica rapa (assembly GCF_000309985.2). Taxonomy (NCBI): domain Eukaryota; kingdom Viridiplantae; phylum Streptophyta; class Magnoliopsida; order Brassicales; family Brassicaceae; genus Brassica; species Brassica rapa. The sequence continues at coordinate 3,759,510 of NC_024802.2, forward strand.
TAGAGAGTATTCGTGAAGTCTACACTCTGTTAAAGGTAATGATTTGATTTTTGTAAATATATGTATTTATCATTTGTAGCTCTTTCTCTTCTTTAAATCTCACTAGGTAGGGTATAACTGCTAATAATATTTGTACTCATATCTCAACTTAGCCATCTGCATTATTTGGATTTCTTCATCCATTTGTTAAAGAAACATGTATAAATTCTTGGACAGGAGTTCTCTTTCTTTTACATCAAAGCAAATAAGTATGGATGCTTACAAGATGCTCACTTTTGTTGTTGCATATACTTCTCAGTATTCTGCTCAACTATCCCCCGTAAGAAGAATAAGAAATAAAAATGTTGGAGACAATAATATCTTATAAAAATGCTGGAAGCCTAAATGCTTTTTTATTTCTCCAGATTGACCTCTCAGCTTTTCTTTGATATCAACTTTTCCAAGCTGGTGTATTGACTCTTTTCAGTCCCTTTGCAAGCAAAATGTGGTACATCTTCTGCAATACTATACGTTGACAACAAATATAAGAAATTTATAGCTTTGTGTTAACCATTCGGAGATATGTAAGTTGTTTTTCTTGAAACCTTTCTCATACTCACCTCCAGTCCCCTCACTATGCAGCCATTTATCATTTTGTGTATGAACAGAGAAATGGAGGTTCATTTTGAGTGGAGATCACAAAAGGGACATAGTCTCAAAGGTTGTTGAGTTCTTCCTTGAGATCAACACTGTGAGGATTCACCAGATCGATATTTATGGCTCTTGCAGAGCTCCTAAAACTTTGGGGATCATCACAACCGTGTATCTAAGATGCCTTGCGCCAAGCTGAACTCACGGTGGGCGAAGGAGTTCTGAGAGGTTCTTGAGTAGAACAAGGCTCTCAGAGAAGTGAGGCGCTAAATTAATGGGCTAAAGACGAAGCAGTTATGCATGTTCCAGCTGGACTTTCAAGAACAAGAGCCAACATAGTTTGTGTGTTGATGGAAACCGGTTTGAGAGCATTGTCGTAGAGGTTCCTTTGCCGGATTGGAAAACCCATCGGTGTAGACATACTGCTGTCATATGGCTTCTTCGTTTCATGGAAGAGAACAAGAAGTCACTCCAAGACATCACCAACACACTATCTTCTGGCGAGAAATACACTAGCGATTAAGACACATATGTTTTTATGATTTAAGTAACATTAGATCTCGATCTGCGCAACCGGATTTTATTTTCATTTATTTTTATATAAACATTTTGTTTTCAATTCTAAATTGGTATATATTATAATATATATTTCTATCAATTTTTTAAAAATAATAAGTTTACGGTATATTTTTTTCATTGAATAGATTGTTTCAAACTTTCATATGTATTTGTATCTTTTTCTATATATATATTTTCGGATTATTATTTCATCATTAAAATCGTAACTATATATATAAAGATTAGTAAAATGTAAAATATTGTTTTATTTTCATATTCAAAAATATTGTAACATTTCACAAATTTGGAAAGTTTTTACAAAATTAAACTTTTCGTTTCACAGATTTATATTATCGAGTAAATAATTAAACATTTAGTTTTTGTTTAATTTTTAAAATAAACTATATAGTTTTAAAAAAATTTCATTGGTTTAAGGTAGTAAAGATTAATCTTTGTTAGATAATATAATTTTTGTTATTTAAAAAAAAATCTTCATAATTTTAAAATTTAACATCGACAAATATTTAAATAATTAACATATAGAGGTATAGTATTACAACATTAAATTATATCTATTTAATTTATAATATCTATAAATCCAATGGATCATCTATTGTTTAAATCAAATTATTGATATCCCAATAAAAATTTCTGGTATGCCCAAAATTTAAATGGGAAAATCGCATTTTAAACCCTGAAGGTGACACATTCTAGCAGTTTAAACACTCAACCTTTTTCACTAGCATTTTAATACCTCAAACTAGAAAAATTGTCGAAACAAACCCTGAAGTCGTATCTCCGCGTTTTTCTCGTGACCTTACTTGACGGCCCTGTTCACGACGTTTACTGTTTAAAACGCTGTGCCGTTTTGTTGATTAAAAGACGGGAACCGTGAAAAGTGAAAGACGATTCTTATAATACAAATCGAATTGGGGATCTAGGGTTTCATAAATTTACGAAACTAGAAGAAGTGAAAGAAGATTCTCTGCCTCGATTCAGTCTCAACTCCAAAACAGTAAGTCGTTTCTGTAATCTTGTAAAGTATCTACATTCTAGAACTTTTGATTTCATAAATTCTTAAGATGGCTCGAAGTGTGTTTGTGAAGCTAATGTTAGCGGTATTAGTTAGAGATTCATGTTTGTACTTGGTGTTATATATCTTGTAGATGACTCAAAGTTCAAGTTCCTCTACCATTGACAAAAAAAAGGAAAAAGTTGTGGTTTGTAACTGTAACATTGAAGCAAAGGTGCTTCAAGCTTGGACTGTTGACAACCCTGGAAGGAGGTTTTATACCTGCGAAGGGCGTAGAGTTTCTAATGGATACCAAACCTGCAACTTCTTTCGATGGTATGATGTTGAGAAGCCACACGGGTGGCAACATACTGCGTTGTTGGGTGCTAGAGATGTTATGCGCCAACAGAGAGAAGAGATTAGTAACCTGCAAAACCAAGTAAGAGAACTTATCCTTGAGAATGTAAGAAATGGCGGAGCAGTTAGGCTTGAGAATGAAAGCAGTGGCCAAACTCCACCTGATTCAGACCTCAACTGTGAAGCATGTGAAGCGCTTAGAGGAGAAATATTGGTTCTAAACGAGAGGAGCATGGTGTATCGTAATGTTCTTATCACGTTGGCAGTTGGATTTACTGTGGTTGTTTGTGTGTTCATGGGTATCATGAAGTGGTAGAAGACTATTGTTGTTATTGTTAAGACTGATTAAGCTTCTTTCATGTTGTTAAGACTTTATGTAAGCTTGCTAAGACAGTTTAGGTTATGTATCTGATATTGTTAAGACTTTTCTAGTTTATGTATTGTCTATGTAAGCTTCTTTCATGTTTTCTTATTAAGGATTAAAACTATTTAGCTTTGTCTCATGATCTAATACCCATATATGACACTGAAGAATGCTAGAAAAACAAAAGACAAAGTTCAAAGGTGCTGAAGAAACTCCAAATCAAATTTTGAAACAACAAAAGACAAGACAAAAGACAAGCTCCATAACGTTTTGAAGAAATAAAGACAAACTACAACAAGTCATTGAACCAACGAAAACAAAACAAAGACATGAGATCACTCTTGCGGAGGCTGTGGATTAAGATCAGACCTATCATACACTCGATCTCCAAACACTTCAAAAGGACGATTTGTGAATGGAATCCATAAAGTCCCAACACCATGAGGAATGTTGGCTGTCTTCCTTACCTTCAAAGGTCCTCGTGAAGGTTTCTTAGCATGAGGCTTGGGGTCAGATGAGGATCCAGTGGCTTCTACAGGATGAGATGATGATCCAGTGGCGTGAACAGGCTGAGATGATGATCCAGTGGCGTGAACAGGCTGAGAAGAAGACCCAGTGGCGTGAACAGGCTGAGAAGAAGACCCAGTATTTTGAGTTTTTCTTCTTCTTGTAGATGGAGGCTTAGGAGTGCCCTGTGTAAAGAAATGTGTTAGACACAATTAAGAAAGAAACATTGTATAGTTATAATTCAAAAATTACCTCTTCTAGATTTTTACGAGGTCGACCACGCTTATTTTTTGGTCCCTCGTAAACCACAGTTTGGTTTTTGCATCCAGTTTTAATGTGTCCAGACTGATGACAGTTGCTACATGTGGGTATGCGTCCATGTCTTGACGATTTTCCAGCAGCTTCAAGCGCTTCAAATGGCTCTTTCTTCCTCTCTCGTGTCCTTGGTCTCCCTCTTGGTTTCCTTATCTCTGGTATCCCAATAGGTGGCTTGCCTGTCATCTTCCACAAGTTTTCGCCATTCACAGGTTTGATGTTGTCAGAGTAAGTTCTTTTCATCACATGTGTGTAGTAATATTCTGCAGTATACTTCACAGGATCCTCCTGGTTGTCATCAAGCACACACACAGCATGTTTACAAGGAATACCTGTGAGATCCCATCGCCTGCAAGCACACTGATGTGTAGCCATGTCCACCCTGTAACCACAGTCGAACTCATTCACCTCGTACAAGCTGAAACCGCTGCGTATAGTTGAACAATGTTTTTTTGCACATCTCGCTTTCTCCAACAAAGCCATTGTAATAGGTGTTACAATGGTGTCCCACTTATCTGCCATAAAGAACCGCCTTGATATCCTTTTCATTGCTTGTCTGCGTATGTCCTCCAGCATGTTGATCACTGGTTTTGCCCTCGCCATCTTTATGGTTCTGTTGAAACTTTCTGATAAATTGTTGTGCACATCAGGACAATGAGACTCCACATTGAAGAATGCTCTACACCAGCGCTCTGGGTCTGTTTTGAGTAGTTCATTGTGTGCCACGACATCGTAAGCCTCTACCAAACGCATCTTCTCTTTGTACTCTCCCTCGGTGTAGCTGTATGCGACTCCCCAAAACAATGACTTAAACTCTGACCTTGAGAAACCAAGCTTCTTCCAATTAGCATAAATGTGCCTAGCACACATGCGATGTTCTGCCTCAGGAAGTTCTAACTCGATAGCGTGAACAAGTCCTTTTTGCTTATCCGAGATTACAGTAAGATCCTTCCCAAATTCCAAGCCGAGATCATGCTTCAGATTTCTCACAAACCATCCCCAAGTATCTTTGTTTTCTCCTCTCACAACTGCCCAAGCAATAGGGTACATCCTGTTATCGGCATCTCTCCCAACTGCTGCAAGCAAATCTCCGTTTAAATCCCACTTCAAAAAGCATCCATCAAGTCCGATAACAGGTCTACAACAACTTTTCCAAGCAGTCCGCAATTCTTTAAAGCAAATGTAGAAGCAGTCAAACATCTGAGCACCATTAACCTCTCTTGTGCATAAATCAGTGCTTATACCCTGGTTTGATCTACGCAACTCTTCTTCATAATCCCATAGCTTCCCAAACTGTGTTGTTTGAGCTTCGAGAATCGTCCCCAAAGCAATGTGTCTTCCTCTGTAGCACTTAGATATAGGTACAACAATGTCATACCTTACCTTTATAGCATCTTTGATCGCTGAAGCTTGTAGGTTAACATTTCTGCGTAATTCTTCTCTAAAAAGGCCAGCAATCACACCTTGCTTCAACATTGAGATCCTGCTTGATTTACCATGGTTGTGCTTCATGTGACACACTTTCACCATCAACTTGTTAATCGGCTTCTCCACTGAACAATAAACCCGGAAAGGACATTTCGCTTTGCAACAAATCACACCAATCCTGAATGACTCCGACCTTGCCATCTTCACATCATATTGAGTATTCATAGAATACTTCAAGAGCTGATCTTTAAACTCTAACCCACTGTTAAACTTTTGAAATAACCAAATGTAAGGTGGTTTTTCATAGTCACCATGGTATTTATCACTCCCTTTGACCTTTCCTTTTCCTTTACGCTCTCGATTCCATTCTTCCCATTCATCTTCTGACTCTACTGGTGTGTCTGGATATTCAACATCTACTGGGGCCCTCTCATCTTCACTGTCATCGTCTTTGTCTTCTTCCTCTATACCATTTCCATATGCTTCTTTATCTGGTAAAGCTTTTTCTCCTTCCTCAAAGACAGACTGAAACCTTACATCGCTAGTACCATCTGTTACATCAGCGACAACTTCATCACCACCATCTTCATTGTCTTCCTTTTCAGCCGGATTCACAGTCGAGTTATCTTCCTTTTCAGCCGGATTCTCATCTTCTGATCCTTCTGGCTCATCATCTTCTTTAGGTCTATCGACCTCATCATTCTCACTCTGTTCTTCGTCTTCAATGTGTTCTCCATCTGGAAGCTGAATCACACCGGGTATGTGTTCTGAGCACTCGTGTTCAACAAACACTTCTACAACATCTATCCCTAGCTTGCTGACAGATCGTAGCATCAACATCTCCTCATCGTACCTATCATATACATACCGCAGTTGCTTCATCTCCTCTTTTTCTGATTTAAACCAAATCAAGCCAACGGGTGCTATAATTAGCGCTTCTTCTTTGCAAAAATCGACAAACCTATCCCACACTATCTCATCGATCTTCCATTCCACATTTTTGCTCCCTAATTCACCTAAGTACTCATAATCTCCCTTTCCAATCTTCTTCACTGAACCACCAAAATGAATCTTCAATTCGATTTCCTGCGATTCACTGTTATAAAAATTGAGTCTTTTGAAGTTTCTAAGAGACAAGAACGAAGTAGAAGAAGTGAAAAATCGATACAAACTTACGTCATTTTTGGGTTTTTCTTGACGAGAATCGTCTTTCTCGTTTTAGTTAGAACCCTAATCCCCAAATCGATTTGGAAATAAAATTAATGTTGTGTTTTTTTAAAGGTGTAGTTTTTAATCAACAAAACAACATGCAATTAGCCCAGGTCAACGTCGTTAATTAAGCCGTTAAGTAGGGTTACGAGCAAAACGCGGGATACGACTTCGGGGTTTGTTTCGACAATTTTTCTAGTTTGAGATATTAAAATGCTAGTGAAAAAGGTTGAGTGTTTAAACTGCTAGAATGTGTCACCTTCAGAGTTTAAAATGCGATTTTCCCAAATTTAAATGATAAGATCTCTTATATATTAATTGAGAAACATTACAACTTTTAAGTGTAGCCACGTGTCATCACCAGAATGAAATTCAGAGTCCTAAGAAAATATGTTGGTTCAATTAAGTATATATTATACTTTTCATTAAACTAATCATAAAATTAATTAAAGTGTACAATTAATATTTTTTTTTCTTTCCTTAAATAAAAGCTACAAAATTACCAAATATTACTAATATATATATGAGAATTAATGATTCTAATAATAAAGATTTGATAACAATTTATATCTCATCCATCATTTTTGTTTAATTTTATATTATTAAAATATATTAAAAAATCAAATAAGCTATAAAATTAAAATATAATTTTTTCGTATATGTTATATTTTGAATTTTAAAAAACGATAAAAGTACTAAAACTGTTAAAATTATTATGTTAAAAATTAATGATCAATGGTTTAACATTCCCTATATATTAATAGATAAACATTTAAAACGTTTTAAACATGTAGTTTGTACTAATTAAAAAAATGTAATGTTAAGTTGTGCATGTTTCCTAGAACTCAGAAAAGATTAGAGTTGACACAGCCTCTCCATCTTGAGGGGAATGTAAGAGATATAACAAGGAAACACTATATTTTGTACATATATCCTTCTCCACTTATGGAATGCTTCATAAAATGCTTGGACCTAGAACCTTCATCTGTATCAATGTACAAACCTATGTATAGTCACTCTCTCAATGAGGTAGATCCATCTTCTATAGAGAGAACTTATATTTATACAATGTCACTTAATGTGACTGATTACTATTTACTTCGATCTATACAAAAGAATATTTCAAATTACTTGTATTACCAAGTGGATGGTAGTCTATACTTTTTGTCAAAAAGATGATAAGCAAAATCTAAGAGCGTACGTGTTCGTATTTATCACTAGTAATTATATTTAGCATGAGCGATTTAAGCATTAAACATGATCAACGGTTATCTTAAACACTGCAAGAGATTATGGACCAAAACTTATACAAAATCGGTATTTCCTTGTTTCTCAACAATATACAAATATATTTTGATCTCAAAACCAATCAACAAAAGGTTCAAAATGTATCAAACGATGGTGGCACAAAAGAAGATGGAAAACAATGGAGGAACTAAAAGAAACGATGTGCTTATCATCCAAAAAATAACACGGCAAGCCATACATCGTTTTTGTAATTTTTTAGTTTGTAAATGTTTTATTGTTGTTTCATTTATTTGTTAGATTTTTTTCTAATGAGAGAGCATCCAAGAACCAGATGGAGCTTTGATCCTCTCTTATTATTTTAAAGTTTTTTTTTTTTTGAACAACCTCTTATTTTAAAGTCCACTAGATTTTGACCCGCCCTTCAAAGGGCGGGTATATTTTTTGTTTTAATTTTTTTTTTGAATAATTTTATACTTATATTTTTATGTAATCATATTTGTGATTTATCTATTCTATTAAATTGACGTCAAAAAAAAAAATTTATTCTATTAAATTAGAAACATGACCTATTGATATATGTTTAGTACAACTATTATTTTTACTTGATCTACTTAAATTTTCTTTTGATTTATTTTTTTTGAGAAATTTAATTTTTATATATGTGTTTTTCTTGTAATCATATATTATAAGTGTTTTTTTAAAAGAAAAAGTGAAACTACTATAAGTGTTACTATAAGTGTTTTATTTTGTATTTCTTAACAAATATAAAGTATCTATAATATAATAACTACATTTTATACTTCTTAACCAATATTATGAGGAATAATTAATATATCATTATAGAAATATATGTCAATAATGTAACTGTGTACATAATTATATAAAATAACATGTTATATTAATTAAATAAAAGGTTAAAATTCTAAAAAGAAACAGATTGAGATTATTTAATAACACAAAAAGATAAAAATTGGGTGAAATACTGTCGAAAAGAGTAAACTTAATTTTGGAATAAACCCAAGAGAAATGACAAAAAAGAAGGTATAAACCCAAAAGGAAGGAATAATTTTTTTTTTGAACTTTTTTTTTTTTTTTTTTTTTTTTTTGTCGTCAACTTTACAGACTCATATAGACTCTGTAAACCAAGCCGGAAGATATTGATCCATGTGAACGACGAAAGACGGCTGAATCCTAACACTGCGTGCTAGGCTATCCGCCTTTGTATTCTGCGCTCTTGGTACATGGACGATCTCTGATTGTAGGAAACTTGCTCTCAGACTTTTGATGTCTTCCAAATAACTTGCAAACGCTGGCCACTCTTCTGGTTCCGAAACCATCTTCACCAATTGAGAACAATCCGTTGCAAACGTAACCTGAGATTGACGTAAATTCCTCATACATTCCATAGCCCATAGTAGTGCTTCCATCTCCGCATGTAGAGGAGAAAGGCTAGCCCGAACATTCCTCGCCCCCAGCAACCCAGCGAAGCCTTCTAAAGTGCTGTGCCAACCCTGGCCGGAGAAAGTATCTTTCTCTTTCCAGGAACCATCTGTGAAACACCATCGTCCTGGATTTAACAGTGAAGACCTAATCTCTTCCTGTGGGACCATTCTCTGTTCATTCACTAGTTGGGCTTCAGCCCAAAGGGTTGATTCTGTTTCCGCCAATTTGAGCGTATCCCTAGGATCAATATCCAGATTACTAAAAACCTTACTATTCCTTCCTTTCCAGATATACCATAGTATCCATGCGAACTGATGATCATCTAACTGCGGAAAGACTCTCCAGAAAAGATGATCCATATTTGCAAAAAGGGATTGTGTGGGAAATGTAGTTGGATTTGATGGTATCTTTGAGAGAGCCCAAACCTGAAGTGCTGGAGGACATTCGAAAAACACATGATTTATCGATTCCTCCTCAGCTCCGCATCTTGTACAACATATATCGCCAGTTATCCCTCTCGCTTGTAAATTTTTCTTAACCGCTATACACCCTGTCACCAACTGCCAGAGAAAATGTTTAAGCTTTGGTGGACACCTGACTTTCCAGCAGAATGATTTCAAACCATCGACCGTAGGTCCAAAAAATGCTGGTGGTTTTGCTCTATCCGGGTAAACTCGTTCTACCTGATATCCCGATTTAACCGTGTATTTCCCAGTTGTTGTGAAATGCCATCCATCTTTGTCCTCCAACTGATATCTACTCAGTCGTATACTCTCGATAATTTTCACATCCTGAATTTTTTTTTTGAACTAAAAATGCCATTTCTGAATTAGTTTAAAAGAGTTTTTATATCTTAGGTACAAAAATATAATAAAAATGGCCAAAATTTGGAAACATACTATTAAGAGGAAAACTTTTGCTGCAGCAATAAGGATGATCACCTATAATTGTTGCTATATTTTCGTTTGAATAATTGTTACATAATATATAATTGTTGGCTAATATAATATTGAAAAGAGGTGGCCACCGATAATTTTGGTGAGGAGGTTACAAAAATATGTATTGACCAATAGAAGGTAGTTACTGAGATAGAGTTTGTTTAATTTTCATGCAGTTATAAAATATTTGTTTTTTTAAGTAGATCATGTGAAAAATAATAGTTGGACTAAACATATATCAATAGGTCATGTTCCTAATTTAATAGAATAGATTTTGGCATTTTCACAATGTTCGCTATACCTTTACGTTTAAGATTCTGTGTGCACTCAGCGTTTTATAGAATATCTTTGGTCATAATAAAACAATAAAATAAATAATTTAGATATATATGCTGATTCTCTTGATCGTTATTTTTTTCTACAAAAAGATGATAAGCGAAAATTTTAGAACGTGTTTCATGAGATCGTATTTATTAGGATAGTCTGGCTTTTATTTCTAGTACATAAATATACTAATGGGGAATTCTATCCTAGGGAATTTCTCTATACTAATTGATAGCTTTGTCATTTAATTGATTTTTTTGTCTCAAAATAATGCTGCTTTATAATTTTTTTAATATTATATTTATTAAAAAATATATAATTTTATTCTGGTGAACATTAATAAACATATTGTACGATAGAATATAAATTTCAAAAATGAAACTTTCTTTTTCGGGTGTAAGAAAATATTGAAGCAATACTTGTAAAAGTAAAAGAGAAAAAAAAATAGTAGACACTGCATCTTTTATAATCTGTAAGAAAAACGCTCTCTTTGATACCAAGAGATTAGGTATATATACCGTTCATCTTTTTAACGAACCAATTATCATGACGAGTCGTTACTATACACACTTAGCCTTAACACTTTACTATGTATAAATAACTCCAAAAATATGGTTAATTTCATCCTCACACCGACCGACTAAGATTGCTACTACGAGTCTGAAACCTAAATTGCTATTTTCCATTACATGGCTTCTTCTTCTTCACTAGCCAAATCCAACAACGAAGGCAAGAACAAGATCAAGATTCCTCAGGATAACAAAACGCCAGATTTTGTGTCTACTCATCTTTACATTAGACGTATTCCTTCCACGCAAGCACTTGATCGGGAAGTCGTTCTTCGACGCATACGCCAACGCCGACGCGCAAATAAGGTCAGATCGGTATTCCACCTGCTGTTCGGTTTCCCATTTTTAAGTAAAAAGCACGAAGGTAATAACGATCACGATGAAGATGATGCTTCCACAGTGCCTTGAATCTTCGACCGATTTATTTGTCAATATAGTTACCGGACTTGGTGATGTTATAGTTTGTAAATTGTTACTTCCATTGTTGTTACCAAGAAGGGGATTAAGCTAGTGCACAAACCCACAATTCAATTTCTCTAGACTTTGATAGGTAATAATCTTAAATGAACTCAAACTAACATGGGAGAAATATTAAAGGAATGAAGATGGACGTCAAGTGTTATTCAGCCTTTTTCCAAAGCTTATTCCCACTATTTTCCCATTTCTACAAACTCTTGGAAGATTCAATAGTTTTGAGCGTGAAAAGAAACTGACCATTGAGTTCGTCAGAAAGCCTTAACTGAAGGAAGCTAAATGACATTGCAAACATTGGATTAAAATATCAAATACATATAGTGACAGTCCCACAACAAGATTTCAATACTTTTTAGAACAATATAGGGATTTCTGGAAAAATTGAAATGAGAATCTGTTATTTCCAGAACAAAATCTTATCAAGTTTTTCTTTTAATATCAGTGATAAATCTTAAAATCAAATCAGGAATAGTATCAAATTAATCTCAATTTAAAAACTAAGTCCACTTTTTCTATAGACAAAAGGTTGTCTGGGCGTTACGGTCCAACTAATAATCCCTTAGGGCCGAGGACAAAAGTCATTTGTTTAACTCTTCCCCAAATTATCAGTATATTTTAATCAGGAACTTCTAACACAACTACTTCAGATCTTTTTTAGTTGAGGTATCTCGTCTTAGAGTAAAACTAAAAATATTCAGTGATTTCTTTTTTGTTTTTACAACAAACTTATTTCTACGGATTTCTCATAAATCAATTTTCCAGTATTAGTATTTGACAGTTTCATTCATTATTGTTTGAATATATATGTTGATGTATTCTCCTTGGTTGTGTGCCAATTTATAGTTGACGATTGCTGTTAGTGCAAATTAAATATGTTAAGAGTTCATGTCTGCAACCTATCATCTATCCAGTCAATTAGATTTAGACTTCAATGATAAAAACAGTTTGAATGGTGTAGATCATATAATTTATACAAATAAATGAGATACTTGTAGATTAAGTAGATTATACAAGATGAATACAAATTAAGCTTATCAAACATGCTATTGTTGTTTTGAATGAGTATAAACAGTTTAAATAGTACATTTCAAATATATAAATAATAATCCAAGTAACACTTAAATCAACTTTGTGTCATATAAAGGAAGACTCACTTAGCAAGCATTTACATTATATGCAGCTACGATTATAAGTATTGACATTTGTTATTTCATGTTTACAAAACACATGAATATACAAAGTCATCACCTAATCAATATGATTTACTTTTGGTTACTATAAATCATCTCAATTGAATATATGTTGCCAATAATTGTCTCTATCTCTAATATATGTGTAGCATACCACAGTTTTGAGATCATATTAAAGATGCCGAATTGATTTAATCGTACTGAGTTAAACATTAAAATACATGCACCAACATTTTATGGACCGAGTTATAAATTGGAAAATATAACATGGCGGTCCGAAGCCTACCAACTTGCCTACCTCTTAATATCTGCCCGTTAACATATAAAATACATATATATATATATATATGAATAGTCTAAGAAGATGTGAAACATAAGTAATAAATAATTATATAGTGGAAAATAATATTCAGGTTTTATGTCTTCAATTATCCAGTAAACTGACCAAATTGATGTAACAATATATAGACATAACAATTATTAACGAATGAAATAATATGTAACATTCTTACGACCATTTCTCATAACCTAACATTGTATGTTGTTCATGGGTATTAAAAGACAACATGGTTGGACACATGAGCAAGTTGTTATACTATGAAAAGCTTTGACTTTAGGAAAATGTGTCATTTTTATCTCCAATATTTCAGGATCTTCTTGTGTGGTTATACAAAAGTTTCATGATTAAAAATCCATTGATCATACATTTGATATTATTGGCTGTCATATATAAGGTAAAACAGTCTAAAAGCTATCACATCTTTAGTGACCGTGAAAGTTCCAAAAACGTTTGCATTACACAACTTTAAAATGAAGAGTGTTTATGTATAGATAACTCGGTTGCATAGCCGATTAATTCTTTTTTTTTTTTTTCAGTAAAACGATTTTGTATTTGAATTAGGTGAAAAAAAAAAATTAATTGAAAACCGGTTTGCATAATGTGAAAACCAGCTACGTTTTATGTAACAATCTATTATTAAAATATATATATGTAATCGATTGATCGAACTAATAATTGGAAATGGTCCAATTAATTTATCTAGTAAGTTTAATGCATTTAATATGGATGGTGAGATGAATTGTGGTAATGACCCTCAATATAGTAAGCAAGATTACAACTTAAACAATACTCCTCAATTATATAAAGGAAATATCATAGAATGATACGAAGTCATTCCTATAGCCATATAATATCACAAAATGATACAAATATACTTTATTAATTTTGATAAATATAATTAATAAATAGTGCTTAAAATATTTCTAGCTATATAATATCACAAAATGATACAAAGAGCTTCCCACGCGCGCGTCGCCGCCGCCGTCCGACCCGGCTCGGGTCGGCATGCGCTTGGGCTTAGGATTGGTCTTGGTCTTGGTCTTGGGTCTTGGTGAAGGGTCTCCAGCCCAATAAGATTTTTTTTTGGACTAAGTTAAGCTCAACGTTTTGCCATTTAATTTCCAAAAAACCGCATGCTTTTTTTTTTATTTTAAACAACATGTAGTTCGTTTAAAAAACAACACGCTGTCTCTCTTATTGACGATAAGATTAAACGAAAAAGATCTTGCGGAGAAAGTTCCGTAACGCTTCAACTCCGAGATCTTCGTGAGATTTCTGCCAACGTGCGCACGTGCTGCATCAGTTACGGAAAGTGGCTCGTCTTCTCCTCTTTAAAAACTCGTCTCCTTCTCATTTCATTCTCAACGTTTTACACAACGAAAAAATCAGCAAATCCCTTAGCGTAAGTCTATAGTTCGAGAGTGTTTCGTAGATTTATAGCTTGATAGGACGATTCACGAGTGAAGCGTGATCATCTACCATGGTTGTATCCTTGGACTCGATATTCGTACAGTCCCATTTCACTACAGAGCGAATATTTAGAGTTTAAGGAAGAGATCATATCTCGACTCCATGTCTATTTTCGAATCGTCGATTTCCTTAATATCGTTCTTATTATTTCGTTTATGTCAATCCGGTTTTCCGGCTTCTACAATCTTAACTCTAAATCACTTTAAGTTTAAAGCTTCAATCGGGTTGAAGAACGATTTAGAAAATTGGGTTTTCGAATGGTGTTTGCGATTTGCTTTCTAGCACCTCCGTGAAGAGTTTGTTATTTATCTTATAAACGGTTCACGTTTTGCTTTGTAGCACTACCAAAAAACGTTTATTGATATACGATTTGTACAAACCTTTTCTGGTTTTATTGAAACGATGTTTGCGATTTGCTATATGCTTATCCGCAAAACGTTTTTTATTTATTTCATAACGAGTTGCGGATTGCTTTGTAGCATTATCGCAAAACGTTTTTAATACATTCTTAAAACGTTATTAAAATGATTCGTTTCCACAAACGCTTATAAAGTGAGTTTGTGAAACAATCTAATAGTCTACACAAGATGGTTTCTGCAAACGCTTTTCAAAGCAAGTTTGTATGACCAAATTGATGGAATAATGTATAGACATAACAATTCTTAAAGAATGAAACAATATGTAACACTCTTACGACCATTTCTCATAACCTAACATTGTATGTTGTTCATGGGTATTAAAAGACAACATGGTTGGACACATGAGCAAGTTGTTATACTATGAAAAGCTTTGACTCCAGAAAAAGATGTCATTTTTATCTCCAATATTTCAGGATCTTCTTGTGTGGTTATACAAAAGTTTCATGATTAAAAATCCATTGATCATACATTTGATGTTATTGGGTGTCTTATCTAAGGTAAAACAGTCTAAAAAGCTATCACATCTTTAGTGACCGTGAAAGTTCCATAAACGTTTGCATTTCACAACTTTAAAATGAGGAATGTTTATGTATAGATAACTCGGTTGCATAGCCGATTAATTCTTTTTTTTTGTATTTCACTAAAACGATTTTGTATTTGCATTATGTGAAAAAAAAAATTGAAAACCGGTTTGCATAATGTGAAAACCAGCTACGTTTTTTGGTAACAATCTATTATTAAAACATATATGTAAGGGATTGATCGAACTAATAATTGGGAAACGGTCCAATTAATTTATCTAGTAAGTTTAATGCATTTAATATGGATGGTGAGTTGAATCTAACCTATATTAAAAGGGTTATATGAGGAGTAGAGAGGCTGTCCACGTCACCTTGAAAAATCAACCAATGGGGTTTGTTCGTTTGTCCACGTCAAACAAGTTGATTTTGGGCTTCTATCTTTTATTGATCCGTTCAAAATAAAAGAAAGCCCATCCTCATTAAACCGTTGAAACAAAATCATCCATCGACAGTGGCTTTCGCGATTCTTCCTGCGATCTAAAACGGTTTGATTAATTGCTGCATGATAAATCCAATTGATTCACCTCAAAGGAGAGGCCTCTCCACGATTCATCTTCTTCTTGAACTCATCTTCTCTTTGTATCCTTAAATCATTCTCTGATGATCGCTATAAATCTCCCCTTCAGGTCTGTTTGATTCTCTATTGTTTTTTATTTGTTAATCTGATGTTCTGGGGTCACTCTTACAGTAGGTTTGGTCACAGACGTAGCTCATGCTTGCTGCTTAGCTGATGAAGTCAGCCATGGCGGTCCCCGAGGAAGGTAAGCACGACAGATGAGTTATATATTTTTGTATGGAGTAATTGATAAGAAATTCAGAAATAAATACATTAGAGGTGAGTTATTATATTTCTGAATCTATTTATTTTAATGTACTAGAGAAAAAGCCGGCCAGACAAACCGGAATATAGCCGAAAAACGCCACTACGATGATCTCTAGACTGACTGTTGGCTTTCTCTTGATAACCCTTCAGATATTTACATCATCGCCTCATCGGGTAAGTATGAAAAAGATTCTACCATGTTCATCTGATTAGATTAATCTAAACTCCTTTGTGTTGACCTGAGGCCTTCTGAGACCATTTCAATGTGTCTGCTTATAATCAACAGACTGAAAATAATTGGTTACTTTGTTGATAGCCCACAATGAAATGTATTTCTGTCAGCATAATGACCGAAGCTTTGGTGGCACTTATATCAACACATTGTGAATTATATTTTAAACTAATATAATCAACGGACTCAGCGTGTTTGTTGCTACTAGGAGCAACCAAAGCTTCAGATTCGTTTATGCCCCTGTGTCTATTCGATTCACTGATCAAAAAAAATTAAATGAGCTAGGAGAGGCCAGTAAGTTAATCACGATGGAACAGTTCCACTTTTGAAATTGCTATCAGCTGATGATGTTTTCTAACACGGACACCAAGTTGCCAGGTATGTTTCATTTATCAGCTCTCAAACTCCTTCACTCGAAGCTTTCAGTATCTTTGTCTTATTTACTCATCTCTTAATGTTTTATGGATGTTGTTGCTAAAGTTATGGATATCATTACTGCTTACAATGAAGAAACACAAAGCATTCACAGGTCATGCCCACAGCCCACTTATCCTTCTAATGTTGGTAAACTCTTTGAAAAACTTATTTTGGTGTTAATTGATATGAGTTTGCACTCCTCTCTTCCCAAACGCAGGGATACCACGTTCTGTGTGAGTGTCTTTGACAGCTTAGCTATGCAGCTTAATGCAAAAAAATTTGGCAATGATGTGGCCTTTTTCTTAACGCTACCTTCGGAACCCATTTTTTACTTTGACAGCGAGAGAACTGCTGGCGATAGCTACGTCAAAGGGTAAGGTTCTTTGCATCAGCTTTCTATTATTCATGTGTTTAAGCTAAAAAAATCCAGTACTGCTACATTGTGTTTCAGACAGGGCTTTGAGGAGTAATGACGGTTCTCTCTCAACTGCTTTCGAATATGACAATGTGAATAATATTGAGTCAGTGACACTATCTGAGCGAAATGTTTATGTCCTTAGTTCACCACTACAGGTTATACTCCATCTTAACAACACACTCATTGTTTTAAATCCGCCTCTAACTAACTCAATCAATTATAAACTGCTTGTGGTGATATGTACCATGTTCCTACTGATTTTATTTCGTTCTCTTTGCTTTTTAATTTATATTCATTATCAACTAAACCCAAAATATAACCTGAAACCATGAAGCTAATTCAAATTTGTGAAATATGGATCTGATGGTAAAGCACTAAAGCTGCTCCAAAAGACAGAAAAGCTGTAGCTCCTGACGATTACATGTACATGAAAATGTGAGACTTCTTACCCTAAGTTTAATACACACGCAGAAAAAGATAGATATATAAAGATGGTACTGAAATGCATTATTGACTAACTTTTTTTTGTTATCTTCCGATGCAATATGTAACCACTGACCATTACAAAGCTTCACAGCATGTTGGATGGCGAAGCCAACCAGACAGCAGTTCGTAAGCTAATCCAAAAATGCTACATGGAAGATTCTAGCAGCCGCAGTCTAGGTTTGCTTTCTCATGTCAGACCCTACTCTTTTAAGGGTTGTTGGTCTTATAAGGCTGCATCACTGATGCTATGGATATATACAAGGAAGCATGTAATTCAATCCAGTCTAACCGAGTAGAAGCTGAATGTATTTAGGAGAAAAGTTAATGACCCATTGACCACAGTGAAGGCACGTGTGAAGAATGATGGTGTAGCCAACGCGCTGATCCAATACCAGTGGCGTCCAAAGTCGTATATCACTGTTTGTAGTTTGCTAGAAAATTGGGATCTTGCAGTTTCCACATCGAATAGTCCAAAAGCTGATTTTGGCATGGCACATCAGGTGATTTAGCTGTGGACGCTCACCAAGAAGAACTCGAAAGAGCTATCAGTAAAGTGACTGTTGACATTCATGGTTCTTTTGTCTCTATGTCGTCTTCGGTCCATCCATAATATGATCTACTCAGGTTTATTAAGTTTCTGATTGCCATCACTTTATATTTTCTTTTGATTTTCTATTGTAAATTGGTGTAAGAAATCAAATTAAGGATATGCACTACAATAGAGAAGATTATTTTGAATTACAAGACGGTTAGTGGATAAATTTGCTAACTTTTTCTAAATACATCTACACTGATCTATCTTGCTTGAAAGGTACATTCAAGCAAGCTAAATTAATTAAAATGTCCCTCTTTAAAATTGTTTTTAATTATAACCAGATAAATGGTTCAGCGAGACGGACTCGACATCAGTTCGAAATGGTGGAAAATACTTGGTGAATTTTCATAAAGTTAACAAAAGTAAATCCTTTTCACTACAATTACGCCATGTTCAAACTTACGTTTACATCTTGACTTTAAAAATTTAAATGCATGGCTTAAAGATTATACAAAGACACACTACATTTAGCGCCCAAAAATTCGGTTTACTCTTTACTAGCCCCGAGCATATTTATCTAAAACCGAAGAACCGGGCTGAACCAAACCAAAAAACGAGGTTCGTTTTGGATTTGGATCCTATCAATTATAGTAGTGAATCCTATATCTCTAAAACCAGAAAACCATAACCGAATCATGAACCGAATGGATATCAGAATATCTATAATATAGTTTATATATTATAAACACTAACTATATTTAGTTTTACAATAATCTAATAATTTAAAAATACTATTTATAACTCGAGATACCAAAAAATTTGAATTTTTAAAATTTATTTATCCAAAATAATTAAAATTGTCTGAATTATCCTAATTTTATCTGAAAACCCAAAACCAAATCTGATCTTTAATCCGAAAACTCGATTTTTTTTCACTTTTAACCCGAACTAACCGAAAAACCGGAACCAGATGGATTTCAAAGTTATAAGCCGGTTCCCAACTTTGTTATCCGTGCCGAACTGAAAACCCAAATAACCGAACCGAAATTGAACCAAACTTTTTAAATAACCATACAGGTCCTAAACCTCTAGAACCAAAAAACCAAAAAAAAAACTAAAAGAATAGCACCGGAATTGAACTGAGAACCGAATGTCCGTGACTACTCTTTACTTTTGTTTTTACACTGATTTTTGTTTAAGCATTTTTGAGACTACGTTTATAAAGCTATCTTTAAAAAAAAAAAAAACCTTTTGCATGTTAAAGTTCCTTTGTTTTCATTTAATTTACCAACACAATTACCAGTGAAATATAAAATACGGTTACATCACACACATGCGATCTACCTACATGAACTTCGACGAATCTCTTCAAAACTAAAATTGGTTACATTTCATCACAACACACATTAGTTTGGGTCGGTTAGGTAAGAATTCGATTAGATTGGGTCGATCAAAATTTTACCAAGGTAAACTGAAAAAAATATGGTTCGGTTTGGTTTCCAAAAATCATTGCGATGTATCAATAGAAATCATTGCACTAAGTCAATAGAAATCACTGCGATGACCAATAGGCCTCATTACACCAATAGCAAATCTGCTTTCCAAATTAGACAACAAACCTACCCAAAAAATTTATAAAAAATTACAAATGTTAATAACAGAAATGTCAAAAAAATCTGTTCTTTCTATGTACTGTCCACATCATACTTAACAGTATAAGTATGTTCTCTACATAAAACATTTAAGTACACTATTTGTCTAAATTCCAATTAAATTAATTTTGTTACGATTATCGATTTTTTATTATATTTTTATTGAATCAATTAATCACAACTACTTATGTTATTCCAGTTCATCGAATTAAGAATTAATATTAAAAGATACAATATTTACATATTACCACAAGAACAAAAATAATTATGAAGGGATAAAGAAGAACTTTTAAGACAAAATATAAGCAATCAAAGAATGATAAGTAACATGTAATCTAGATATATTGATGGTTTTGTTTTGGCAGTTGCTTGCGGCTGGAGGTGGAATGTCAGTGGAAATTTCCAACAGAGGAGTGATTCCATTGGCTTAGAACATCACTAAGAAGAATAAAGTCGGAGAAACTAGCACTTATTTGGATGGAGTCTACCTTCTTTTCACTTGCTTAACTAAAACTTGAATACATTACTCCAATGGAGACTGCTCTTACTACTGCAGTATAGCCCATAACGACAGTATCCGTTTTTCTTCCTTCAATATAAAGAAGAAGTACAACTGAAGATACGATGAACATTGCATGTGTGTATGTGACCAAATTTAGGATTCTAGATGTTCCTTCTGAATTAAAGTAAACCTATCTTTATTTCGTATGTGTCTTTGTATCATTTGAAAAGTGCATGTTTTCTTTATCTACAGAGTGTGAGAAACTGCAATGCACTTTTTATTATATTAGCTATTCAAACTCTTTCCTTTGATATGAAAAGTAAGTCTGGATTTGATGATCAACTATATAAGTTTTTACGCATACTATAAACACATGAGGACAAATTACCTGGCATAGAAGAATAGCTTATCAACATTCTTGAACTTGGGGAGAGACATCTGAGAATGTATGCACAGTTTATTAGGTATAACCGTATAAGCTTGACTTAATGATGCGTGGATTCTATTCGTCATGTCCCAAATTGTTTTTGTTATAGCTGGATAAGTTAGCAAAAAGGCGAAGAAATATATACTTTTATTCCATTCCAATCGATTTAAGAGCAAGAGAAAGAGTCCATACCGCATTCATGCATCTCGGTGGAAATACCCATATAGATGCAATGATTATTGAATTGTGACTTAGATGTTTACGTCTCTCTAAAATTTTATGTTTCTTAGATGTTTATGTCTCTGTAAGATTCAACAAAGGTGCTCGGATTGAGGTATGTTTATCCGTGACTTTTCTTTGAGTCAAGAGACTTCAATTTTATTCCAAGTTATTTTTTTTTCTCTGTAAGGCAGCAGCTACGCTCAATTACTAAAAAAAAGAACAAAAGGCAGAAGCTAGGTGCCTTTTTGACATCACACCAAACCAGGAAAGGAACTCTTTTATTCATATTTGTTTTTTGATTTTCACTATATGATTCCATCCAAAAAAGTAAATATATATATACGCAACAGACTGTCCATGAATGAATATATTACAATTGCTAACAAAAAAATAAATAAATAAAATGTATAACTAAATTATAAATAAGTGGAGCTTAACAGTTTTTAGTGAAAACTCAAATACAAAAGATATATGAACTAAAGTTTGAGTAACTTTTCACTGAGTTTGCTTACCACTCTATATATTTTCTGATAGTAACAAACAAATTTTAAATTTTAATACTTACAAATTGTTGTGTGCATGGTAAAATAAGAATAGTTTAAAATGTTTACTTCTCTAAACATTATATGTTTACAAAAAATAAAGCACACAATCCGCGCGTAGCGCGGACACGGACCTAGTTGTGGTAATAACACTTCAACATAGTATGCAAGATTACAACTTAAACAATACTCCTCAGTTATATAAAGGAAATATCACAGAATGATATGAAGTCATTCCTATAGCCGTATAATATCACAAAATGATACAAATATACTTTATTAATTTTCATAAATATAACTAATAAATAGTGCTTAAAATATTTCTAGACATTAACATTAAATGACAAATTCATTCATTTAATATTTATGTTGTAGAAGAAAAAATTATAGTCATGATTTTGTTGTCAAATTGTTTGCACTAATGTTGTATTATGTCACCACCCAAGTTCAAACTCGCATTATTAAAAGACAATTTATTAAAAGGTATAATTTCAGTTAACTTATTTTGTATTTACTGATACTTTTGGGCTATAATAAATTTTAGATCCTATAAAAAAGGAAAAAATCCCTATAATTAAAAAGTTAAAAGTAAAATTTGGTAAATGTGATTGCATCTTCGAGATTATGACATATGCTTGTTTAGTATACTAATAATTTCTTTTGGAAAGTTTGACAATTAAGTATTATAACCTTTAAATAGGTCGTATTAATTTTTTTAACTTTGATATTATTTAAATATCTATTTGTATATGTAGGAGATAGGCCGGCCAAATCACGTGTATATATTGCAAAGCAAAACCATAGAGAAGAGTATTCAGACGTCAAACAAGCTATAAAAATGGCTAAAGCACATATATGTCTTTATTTCGTCATCTTTTTATACCTTTATTCAGGTAATGTGATCACAACTAATCATCAGACCCAATAGAATTTAGAGATCAATTTTAACGATGCATATGGCTTTAGGTCGTTTGGGAGTTTTATTTGATTGTATGATTTTCCAAATTCTGTAACAATCTTAATTTCATTTTGATGTTTTTAATAGAAGGAACTTTCACGAGAGTCAACGCAGAGGTACATGTTTACGATAACCCAAAAGTTGAAAACAAAACAAAACATCAATCTCATATGTGTGTGTGTTTTATCATTTAATGCTCGCAGGGTCATCATGGGGAGTGGTGTGTGGCGAAACCAGCTACGAAGAAAGAAAAACTTCAACAAATTATTGATTTTGCATGTTCTAAAGTCAATTGTGCAGCTATATCGAATGGCGGTGCATGTTATTCTCCTGAGGATCTCCTTCTTCATGCTTCTGTAGCCATGAATAATTATTATCAAGCAGAAGGAAGACACTTTTGGAATTGCAATTTCGCAGGCTCTGGCATCATTGCCATAACTGATCCGAGTGAGTTTCATCTGATTTTTTTTTTGTCTCTAAACAATTATGAAAGTCTTCTTATGTCAACCTAGAATCAATACTTAATTTATTAATCTTTTATTTTCAGGCACTGGAAATTGCAAATATCAATTAAAAAAATGAAGTATATGAAGTATATAAAGCTTCGTCTTTGTTACAAAAACAAAATAGAGAACTCTAGTTCTCGAATTTCATATCTGATATCTAAAGTTTATGTGGTTCTATTTGCAACTATTAAATGTTTAAGTTTACATCATCTATCATCGTAAGTTTCAGAAAAAGTTTTCCATCATCTTATCATCGTTAGAAAAATATATATAAATTGTAGTCTGCTGTTAGTTTTTACAACCTGCACAATATGAACTTGAGGTAAGAGAATCTGATGATCCAACGTTCTCCAGTTAATAAAACAAAGTGGAGATATGGACAGAAAATCCAATTTTTACATGGTCCAACAATATTTTTGGGGTGTAAATTCTGGTCTATGAAATCTAAGCATAATACAAACATAAAATGAAGTGAAAAGCAATATCAAAGTAGAAAAATCATGGAATAAAGTTAGAAAAACAAACTCATGTACATAAGGACACAATCAGACCCATACCGTCAACTCGGCGTTAGTTCTGAAGTGAATGGATAACTGAATAAAAAAAATAACAAAGTGTTTTGATTCATAATGGCTGAATCAAGCGGAGTCAATGAAAACGTTACATGTGACTTTGAGTTATGAAAATAAGCTGAAAATTACAAGAAATAGACATAAAATTTCTCTCAACATATACTAGGCAATTTTTTTTTTGCTATATTATTTTTCTACTTTTATCTGAGATTTTGAAAAAAAACTACAAAGTCATCAATACTAAAATTTAAAGAATTATAAAATGGTTGAAAATCAAAGGTCGAATACTGTATATTGTTTGTGTTATGATATATTGGCAAACAAAAACTTTTTGATCAGTTTAACGTAAGTATACGAAGTGCAAAATAGAACTTACATAATACAGAGAAACTGACATAAGTCATCTCATTTACTGGAACAAAATCATTTTTTGGTTAAAACTGGAACATAATCATTTTTTTGGTTAAATCTGTAACAGAATAATGAGAAGTTGAAGGTATCATTTTATCAAAAGATCATAGTTTCTCCGTAAGGAATCTTCATGGATTTCCATGTCAATGATAAGCAGAGCCGGGCCTGAGATTTTCGGGGCTCTATCCGAAATTAAATTGTTTACAGATTAATGTAAAGATTTTACAAATTTTATGTATAAATTTAAACTATAGTAGTTGAGTATAGTGCCTTTTTTTATAGACAAGTTGGAAACAAATGTAAATACATATGAAACTGGAAATCAAGAAGGAAGAAAATGTGGCATTCACTCAATTATTGTATTTCAAGTAAATCTTCACGATAACATATTAACATATAAATTCATTTTTGCACAATTTTTCTCTGGTATTGGGGGGCCCCACAAACTGGGGGTCCATTCAAATGTTTCATTCGGATGGTAACCGTCGTCCTGCCCCGCCCCGCAGTTAACAATAACAAAAATCTCTACATATACTATATATCTATACATTTTTATTAAAACTGCACCGGATTTGAACCGCTTGTCCCGTACCGCTCAAACCGTAGTTACCATTCGGAGCCTTAATGTCCCCATGCCCCGCTCTGACTATAACTCCTACATATATATAAATGAACTATATATTTATATGTTGCTTGGTTTAGAAGGAGAAGAAACTACTATTGGAGTTGTGAATCAACCAATATCAACAACATCAATTTCAGTTGCGCTTGATAGGTCACCAATATCATCAAGCCACGAAACTGGTGGATTTGGATCTTTGTTTGTTCCAGTTTGGTCGTTACAGGACATGTTTTATAAGACTTATATTACACTGCTATTTCGTCCAAACAAGACGAGAAGTTTGTGCCGGCCAAAACAATTTAAAGGCATATAGCTTTAGTCTATGGTTCAAAACACTGTGTTTTCTTTAACAGCCTTCTTTCTCCTCTTTTGGCGTTCTTTATTCTCCAAGCATAAAAAACTATCTCTTCCTGTTCTTCTTTGGCATTTTTCTTCTTCTTTACATATCTCTTGGCGTTCTCATTGATACTTTATAGCCAAATTTATTCAATTGGAAGAACACATTATGTGTTCTTTTTTGGATCTGTTCAAAACAATTGATCTTCACTTCCACCATATTGTGAAACAGTGAGACTTATATATATATTATGAAGAAGGGAAATATCAAACAAAGTGATACAATGATAGTGAGTCTGATGTATATTGGTGTGAATTATAAATATGTTGTTAGTATTACTTGTATTCAACGAAGCCGTCTTAGCTCAGTGGTAGAGCGCGTGACTTTTAATCCCGTGGCCGTGGGTTCGATCCCCACAGACGGCGAACTTTGCCCTTATTTTCAGTTTATATTTAACTAGAAAATCTTGGTATCAAAAATATTTTGAGATGTTTTATAAAATTACGTTGATTTGATTGTTCAGTTTGAAAATGTTACACCAAATGTTTTATTACAAGAAAATTCTACCAATAATCTCCACAAGAGCAACTACCATCTCTAAAATGATGAAACCTCTTGTTATCCCTTACAAGCTGTCTTAGCGTTAATCCCGTGGCTGTGGGTTCGATGCCCACAGACGGCGCATCACTCATTTCGGTTTATATTTTAACTAGAAAATCTTGGTATCAAAAATAATTTGACATGTATTGTAAAATGTTACAACAAATCTTTTTATTACAAAATTGTTTTACCAATAATCTCAACAAAAGCAACTACCATCTCTAAAATGATGAAACCTCTTGTTATCATTTACAAGCCGTCTTAGCTCAGTGGTAGAGAGAGTGACTTTTAATCCCGTGGCCGTGGGTTCGATTCCCGCAGATGACGAACTTTGCACTTATTTTCGGTTTATATTTAACTGGAAAATCTTGGTATCAAAAATATTTTGAGATGTTTTGTAAAATTACGTTGATTTGATTGTTCAGTTTGAAAATGTTACACCAAATGTTTTATTACAAAAGAATTCTACCAATAATCTCCACAAGAGCAACTACCATCTCTAAAATGGTGAAACCTCTTGTTATCTCTTACAATGAACTCTCTACCTTCAATACTCGACAACACCTTAATGAAGTTGTGGCAATCTCCGCATATCCTCAAATTCTTCATCACTCTTATGGTCGTCCCAGGAGGCGTGTTTATAAGCCCAAACGCAATAGCTAACCGTTCACTGTGATGCATCAATGCTCTCTCTTTAGCTTCTTCATCAATATCATGAAGAACATACTTTGTCTCTGGTACATAGCCAGCCTCTCTCACTTCTTTTCCTAAAGATTTCAGCTTCACTACGGCCTTGCTTCTATCTAAAATAGCTTTCTTCTGTCCTGAGATCTCCTGCTTATCTTCCAGTACTGATCCTGAAAGTCTTCTTGATGTTGCTCTGCCACTATTGTGAGCTTGGGTCTCAGCTTTCTCTTTCTTGAAAACCCTTTTGACATCAGTGCTTATCCTTAAGTTTTGAACTTCACCCTCACCTGCAATTCCCTTGGCTCCCGAGGTAATGATTCGGCGAAAGGATAAGGTTTCTCTCTCAATGGTGATTGCTTTTGGGAAAGGGAAGGAGCAGAAACTCGCGGAGAAAGCAGACTCCAGAGCCATCTCTTGTGGCTAATCCAAGAAAAAGATAAGCTTTCTTTGGAGGGAAGTTTACAATGTGGAGATAGAAATAGAGAGACTTATCTCTCACACCAAATATCTACAAGAAGCAGACAAACAACACAAACAGCCAAACAAAAACCTCTGTTCTACTATTAGCACCAGGTCCACAAAAAGTTTCCTGCACTATACCAATCACACAATCCTTTAGCGCTGGAAGTCTTGGTTTCTATCAATTTAAAGATAGTTTCTCTCGTTGACAATGCTTTTCTGCCATAACCAAAGCTTTCTTGAATTGAACCAATTGATCGTAGAGATCAAACCATTCACACCAGCAAAAGAGCTGATAACTTGTTCTTTACTTTCTTGGGGTTTTGTGAGTCTCACGAGTTTGCAATCTTGTTGACAGATTTGGATACTCTGTTTTTGTTAGCTACGTCACTAAGATGGTGGTGATGAGGGAGCAGAGTGAGCTTTGTGTTTGCAACAGTGATAAAAATCATGTCTTGTGATCAATCTATCAAGCTTTCGTGTAGAATTTTTCGAGATAGTTTTCACTTTTCAGGTGATCAAGTTTTTGTTTTTTATAAGAGATCGTTGGGTTCGCCCAAAAAAAAAAAAAAGAGATCGTTGGGTTTTTGAGACGCCGACGATATAAAGGTAGTTTTGATATACTATGAAACTATAGGGGTAATTGTGTCTTTTAAGCTTCAGTACATTTGCGATTTGCCCTAGTTTCTGGGTTTGCTATATATATAAGACGATACGAGTCAGTACTGAAGCCAACCAAAAGGGTGTTTAAGCTTACAGATGTTAGTTTTCGTTTTTCATTGCGTTCTGTTTTATAAATCTTAAATTTGCTCCGTCTTTTGTTTCGATGATTTCAAACTCTTCTTTGATTTTGATTTTCTCAAAGGAAACAAAAAAAATTGTGGCGATGACGAAGAAAAAAATGACCTTTTATCACATGAGTGAGATTTTTCAATCTCGTGATTACCTTTCAAGCACTTCTGAGCCTTTTTTTTTTGTTCTTGATCGTTAGTAATTTCTCAATTTATTGAGTTTAGATAGATAAGTAGCTTAAAAGTTAATACTTGCAATGTTAACAGTTAGTTTGCATTGAGACTCTGTACAATGTTTTCCAAAAACCTTTCGGCTATTTGTTTAATTTATTTTGTTCGTATCCTTGAAATAGAAAAAAACAATAGATCTGGTTTATAATTACACATTAAAGGTTTTAGAATATGTGGAACAGTAAAAGCATAACATAGATAGAATGGGCTCAATTGATGAATAA
Source organism: Brassica rapa (assembly GCF_000309985.2). NCBI lineage: Eukaryota > Viridiplantae > Streptophyta > Magnoliopsida > Brassicales > Brassicaceae > Brassica > Brassica rapa. The sequence continues at coordinate 3,787,540 of NC_024802.2, forward strand.
AGAAGCAATTGAGTCTGGATATTTGGTTGTTTTTGAAGATTTAATTAAATCTTGACGTGACCGACCAATCAAAAGCATTACGTTAAAATTCTCATGGTTTGTGGCTATTATGAAAGTAAGCGTATAAAAATATATTTTACTATCAATATTTTACGTCCTTCACATCAAGATTGATTGCGACAAAAGTCGAACCATGACGAGACCGGGCATTTTCCGATTCTAAAACTTTGAGATGTCTTTACAGTAGTGATTTTCACTATATTAAATGTTTTAAGTGTAAAATACGTTGGGAACTTGTTGCTGGTCGTATACTGACCGGAAAAGCAGCACAATCCATATTATGGAATCCTAGAGTTAGATCCGATGAAGTAGAGTAAACTGAGCCCTTTGCAGTATTTTAAAAATCAAGTTTAGAGAATGCTAGTCATGCGCTAAATTCTGAGAACATATTTCTCTTATTAAATTTTTTTAAACAAACATTATAGATCTGTTTAATCTGAATTCATCAGTGGCTCTGAATTCAGTGTTCTTAAAGAAAATAAACTATTTTTGCCACATACCAATTACTTAAGAACATAAACTATCTTTGTTATTAAGTTCTCTCAAAATTTCACCAGCTAATCTAAACATAGGCTACTTGTATATATATCTACTAGTGGTATTCCGGCGCTATGCGCTAAGTTCGTATGTTTTATTCTTACATGAATTTACAATACATTTAATGGTTTTAATAAAAAAAAATGTTCAAAAATATGAAAATGAAAATATGTTGAGAGAAAATGATCTTTTTCTGATCCAATTGATACTGGTTAGCTATCCTAATGTATTACTTTTTTTTAAAGTTACTTAATTCAAAGTGAAATAGCATAAGTGGTTGTAATTAATCGATTCAATAAAAGTATAATAAAAAGCCGATAGTCGTAACAAAGTAAATTTAGTAAAATTTAAATATAAAGTTAATTTTATTTAGAGAACATACTTATACTGTTAAGTACCATATGGACAGTATATAGAAGGAACGGCATTTGAAATTTTTTTTAGTGACTAATCTGAATTTAAACATGTGTAATGAAGTTTTGTTCATATATGTTTTTATCTGATTTTTGGTTTTAAAAACAAAAAACTAATTCTGGTAGTGGAACATATCAGGAAATGAAGAAAAACATTTATATATTATATTGTTTAAAAATTTAAACGAAAATCAAAAGCAGTATGTAAATAAAACTGGAACATAAGAAACACCCATATAAATTGTAATAATGCTGAATCATAGATAATTTTTCCTATATATGGGAAATCTTATGTTTGTACGAAGCCATTGATCAATGCAGCAGATAAGGTTGACGTCAGGTCTTGCAGTCGCGTTTTGGTTGTAGTCTGTGATGGTAAGAGTAACTTGAAGATCATCAGTTACGTTATTCTCTTCGTCTGTTAGTAATTTCACCACGTATTGGGTTGTTTCTTGAATAAGCAGGGTTGAGTCGGGTTGCTCGATTTCATAGTATGTTAACATGAATTCCATGCCATCATTGGAGGACTCGACACCGCAAAGAATGGGATGCGATAAAATTTCATTACGTGGGAGCTGATAAGGTTTGAGAGGCACGACTGTAAACCCTAATGACTGAATTCAATCGATTGAAGATGAAGGACACCGACACAATTGATGACTTTGTGGGCAAGCTATCAGAATTATCATCCAAGTCAGCTGCATTAGGAGAAAGTATGGATGAATCAAAGCTAGTGAAGAAATTCTTATCGTGTTTACCACGTAAGAAGTACATTCACACCATTTCCTCTATCGAAAAAATCCTGAATTTAAAGACTACAAGCTTCAAAGACATTATAGGTCGTCTGAAAACATACGGGGAACATATTTTTGATAAAGAAGAAGACACGCAGGAGAGTCAAAACAAACTCGTGTACGCTAATTCAGAACCGCAAACATAACACGACTATCATGGTGAGTACAGAGGGCGTGGTCGAGGTGGCCGGTATTATGGCAGAGGAAGAAAACACGGTAGGTCGTATTGGGACATTCGAGACGCGACGAAGATCCCATGTTTTAGATGTTATAAATTAGGACACTTTACAGCTACATGTCCTGATAGAGTACTCAAGTTACTAGAGACAAATGAGAGTAAGGATGAAGATGAAACCCAAGAAGCCGATAGACTCATGATGCACAAAAACATCTATCTCAATGAACGTAACGTTAATCCCAAAGAATAGACATTAAAGGGAAAGGATCTATTTTTTTCTTGAGTTAAGACTAGAAAAGAAAAATTCTTGCAGATGTCAATATCATCATAATACTTAAGAGAAATATCATAAGTCTCGGGCAAGCCACAAAGTTGGGATGTGATGTAAGGATGAAAGAGAACTACCAGACTTTACACGATAAGGATGGTAATATAATTAGGAAATCTCCAAGAGCAAGGAATCGTTTATACAAGGTTGTGATGGAGATAGAAGAACCAAAGTGCCTGTAAACTCAACTACAATGTGAATGCTTGGTTTGGCACGCACGCCTAGGACACCTTAGAGTTGATGCTATGAAGGCAATGGTAAGAGAGGAACTCTTTACCGGACTTCCCGAGTTGAAATTCGAAAAAGAAACATGCAATTGTTGATTGCGTACAAAGCAAAAAAGGCAGCCCTTTCCATCTTCAACCTCATATTGTGCATCTGAAGTCCTAGAACTCATACACGGTGATCTATGCTGGCCAATAACACCACCCACTGCAGGAAGAAACATCTATATATTTGTGCTCATAGATGATCACTCGCGTTATATGTGGTCTATCCTTTTGAAGGAGAAGGGAGAAGCATTCGACAAGTTCAAACGATTTAAGAAAATAGTTGAATACGAAACCGGTACAACCATTAAGACGTTGAGAACAAATAGAGGGGGAGAGTTTATAAGCTCAGAATTTTAAGAGTTTTTCGAAGTATCAGGCATACAACGACACCTAACCGCTCCACACAAGCCACAACAGAACAGAGTAGTGGAGAGACGAAATAGAACCTTGTTAGAGATGACTAGGAGCATCTTAACACACATGAAAGTGCCAAATTACCTGTGGGGAGAAGCGGTGAGACATCGACCTATCTAATTAACCGAGTGGCAACAAAGACGTTGACCTTGCAGACCCCGTATTAGGGTTGGGCAAATAAACCGAACCCGAAAATTCGAACCGAACCCGATCCGATAAAAATGAATCTGAACCCGACATAAATACCGAATGGATCTTGTTTTTTGGTATTTTGGGTTATGGGTATTATCCAAACCTAACCCGAACCTAAATGAATATCCAATAGAACCCAAAACATTTAAAATCACAAAAAAGAACTTCTACCAAATATGATGTTAATTCTTAATATGTGTATCCAAAATACTTTAAGATATTATTGAACTTCTAAAATAATTATCTATTACACGAAGGTTGATGGTGGAATGTGGCGATTGAAGCCTGAAGTTTTTAGATTTTGGTTTTGTTTTCATTGAATAATGTTTCTCATTTCATGAGAACTTAATAGTTTTTGTTTTATGAGTTCATTTATCTGGTTTTATTTCTATCACTAACTATGTTTATCTTTCGCTTGATTGTGAATGATCACGTTTGATGGTTTTTCTTATTTTTGAATCGATTTTACTTATGTTTTGGCTATTAAAATATGTACAAATCATGTATTTTAAATCCAAATAACCGATTTCATTAATTTTTAGTTACAAAATAGGTATAAATCATGTATTTTTAAACCGAAGAACCGATGGGGACCCGAACCCGAAAGTACAATGGGTTATACCGGTTATTTGGAGATTTACTTACCCCGACCCAAACCCGATAGAACCCGAACCGGTCCCGAACTGAACTTTTATATAACCCGAATGGGGGCTGATTTTGATAAACCCGAAAAATCAAAACCCGAATGGATAAAACCAAAACTCGATTGGGACCCCGAATGTCCATGCCTACCCCGTATGAAGCGTTCAAGAGAAGAAAACCCAACATTAAACACTTATGAGTGTTTGGATATTTGTATTGCGCATTCTAAGATAGAGTCAACAAACTTGAGAAAACTGAATAACAGGTCTCGTACTCTAGTACATCTTGGAACCGAGCCCGGCTCTAAAGCATATAGACTACTTGATCCCACACAAGAGAGAATAGTCATGAGCAGAGATGTAGTATTCGGAGAGAATAAACTATTGGAATGGAACAAAAATGGTCATCATGAAGCTGAGAAAACATGAGCACTTACAGTCACATTTGAAGAGTATGGGAATCAAGGTCTTGAGGAAGCAAGCAACGATATATCTAGCAGTGAACTTGGGCACGAAGATGCAGTCGAGGAAGATAACAACGATAATCAAGAGGAAGCCGGTGAAGAAACAAAGCACTACCAACCTCAAAGGTCAAATAGAAATGTGGGAACATAAATTCACACTATCGATTTCCGTTTAAATAAGGAAAGTAAGAGAACCCTAATTTCCCAGAGGTCTCAGATATCTGCTAATACCACAGGCCAAGCAATCAGAACATGAAATAAAGGCGATAAAAGATAAATTGAAAAGATAGCAAAGTTGATCTTATTCCGAATTCACGTTTGAGCGTTACAACAAGGTAAGAGCCTGGGTTACGAGAGCTGTCGGCGAGATTCCTAGTTCTAAAACCCTAAAGCTGCTAAACCTAATTGAGTCACAGCTCGAATAACAAAAACGAAAAATTGCCTAAATTGCTCTAAGTGCTAAGTTTGCTGTGTATTGCGTATCCTCCTCTTCCTCTCGCCTAGGACTCCTTATATACTTGCTCTTAGTTTGGTTTGCGCTTTTCTCTTTCTGCCCTTAAGCCGTCATAACTCATAAATGGAGATATTCTGTTTTTTCTGATCTTCGTGATTATCTTCAGAAACTTTACATTTATCCGCAGAAACTTGACATTTATCTTGCCTTATGAACCAAGCATAAACCATCATAAGACTTATGTGATTTCGGTTAAGGAATCGTAAGTGGGCTTCGAGCTGCGTTTAGGTCTCTTTGGGCCGTTCTTTGACTCAAAACGTTTATTATGGTTTCTTTGATAAAAATGAATTTCTGCAGTTTTTATCGTAAAGTTTGACTGATGACTTCGAGTGACGATAAACAAAGAACAGTTTAGCCATGGCTCAAGGGAGATAGCATTGAAGAGTAGACGAGAATGCATGGATTCATGTCGTATCGACGTTTTGGGAGAGCTCGGTCGCTGTGTAACGACCAAGCCGTGTACATGCTCGATCGCTACGTAGTGACCAAGCCGTGTGCGTGCTCGGTCGCTACGTAGCAACCGGGCTTGGCGAGAGCTCGAGCTCTGTCGCTACGTAGCGACCGAGCCGTGTATGTGCCTGGTTGCTATGTAGCGACCGAGCCATGTGTGCGCTCGGTCGCTACGTAGCGACCGAGCTGTGTGTGTGCTTGGTCGCTACGTAGCGACCGAGCTTTGGCTTGTGCGTGACCGATTTGGATACGTGTCCGTTGTTTTGGAAAATTGGTACTTAGTGGTTCGATTGAGATTTAGAATAAGATTTTACCGCAATCCTCTTCGTAAAGGTTCTTTTTACGAAGAATAACTTTCGTAAAAAATGTTTACACTGATTTTTACGGAGATTTGGATATCAACTTCGTCGTATCCGTTTTTGACCCCAACAAGAATCGATAAAAAGCCTGCTTATCTTGATGATTATATTTGTCTCGCAGAAGAGGAAGGAGAGCGACTCTTACTTCTCTTGAATGAAGACCTGTGGAATTTTGAAAGTGCAATGGAAGAGAATGTGTGGCGTGATGCATGCAATGAACAGATCAAATCGATTGTGAAAGACAAAACATGGGATCTCGTTGAACTTCCACCGGAAGCCAAACCAATCGGTTTAAAGTGGATCTTCAAGAACAAACGGAATGCAGATAGAAGCATCAACAAGCACAAATCATGATTAGTGGCTAAAGGATATATTCAATGCCATGGTATTAACTTCGAGGAAGTCTTCGCACCAGTTGCGCGCATTGAAACTATTAGGTTTATTATTGTTTTAGCTGCATCAAACGGATGGGAAATCCATCACTTGGATGTCAAGATCGCTTTCCTTCATGGAGAGTTAAAAGCGGAGGTGTATGTCAGGCAACTTGAAGGCTTTAAGGTTAAAGGAGAAGAAGATAAGGTATACAAACTTAATAAAGCTTTGTATAGTCTGAGACAAGCTCCAAGGGAATGGAACGAGAAGCTCAACAAATTCCTTGGGAAGCTAAGTTTCACAAGATGTTCAAAAGAGCCTGCCTTGTACCGCAAGCAAGAGGGAAATTGTTGTCTTCTCGTAGTCGTATACGTTGACGATCTGCTAATAACTGGTTCTGATCAAGCCTTTATACAAGTTTAGGAAGGAGATGTCGAGTAATTTTGAGATGAGTGATCTCGGGCTATTGACTTACTACCTCGGAATTGAAGAATGTCAAGAGAAGGGAAGGATAACATTGAATCAAAGAAGATACGCAAACAAGATTCTGAGTGAAGCAGGTATGGCTGAGTGTAACGCTACACGCACTCCTATGGAGTTTGGTCTGAAGGTACCAAAGTCAGCAGAAGAAGTGAGCATTGACGAGAAAGACTTTAGACGTAAGATCGGGTGCTTGCGCTATCTACTCCGCACACGTCCAGACCTACCATTCAGTGTAGGATTGCTCAGTAGGTACATGCACGATCCTAAAACGTCACATGGAGCAGCATTGAAACATGTCTTGAGATACCTAAAAGGGACAACATCGTTAGGCCTCGTATACAAGCAAGGAAGCGCGACATCACTTGAGGGGTTTAGTGATTCAAGCCATAACATCGATGAAGATGATGGTAGAGTTACTACAGGTCACATATTTTACCTGAATGATTGCCCAATCACTTGGTGTTCTCAAAAGCAAGTGACTGTGGCATTGTCATCATGTGAGGCTGAGTTTATGGCTGCAACCGAAGCTGCAAAGTAAGCAATATGGCTTCAAAAACTCTTGGAAGACGTTACTGAAAAACCGAATGAAAGAGTGGTGATATGGCTTGACAAAAAATCAGCCATAGCACTCACAAAGAATCCCGTCTTTCATGGTCGCAGCAAGCATATACACAAGCGTTATCACTTTATCCGAGAATGCATCGAGAACGAGCAAGTCGACGTCCAACATGGAGCTGAACAAAAGACAAATATTCTAACTAAAGGTTTGGAAAGAATCAAGTTCAAGGAAATGAAAGATGTTGTGGGAGTTCAAGACATTGATGAAGCTAACTTCAAGTTTAAAGGGGAGAATGTTGGAGATAAACATGAAGTTAACTTAAAGAAGAAGTTACACTAATCCTAATGTGTTTAGGAAAGTTAGTTCCTAAGGGTTTAGGAAAGTTAGTTCCTAAGAGTTTAGGAAATATGGAAACATTAATCTCTATATAAAGTATATGCAAGAGTGTTCACATAAGAGTTTTAGAGATTGTGATTGAGCACTTAAGTTTTGAGGAAGTTTTTTAAGATAATAAAGAAGAGTTTCTTTATATTGAGTTCTTATACAATCTTAGGCTTACAAATAAACATGGGATATCAAACAGACCCCCAAACACAACTATTCTCTAAAGAATCCTTACTAATAAGAAATGAGACATTGCTCTGTCAGAGAAGAAACAGATTGCCTTAAGAGACGATTCTTCTCATGCACCAACAACATGATGAGAGAAGTCTGCAAAGCCAAAACAAAGGGATCATATAGGAGTTATCCTAATCACTAAATGTTAGCAGCATCATAAACCTACCAGCAAGACTCCAAGAAGAGAGGAAACCAGAATGGCCCGACATTCAATTAGACATATCTACAATTCCAGTTCTCGTCGGAACCTACTCTTTTTATTTCCTCCTTTGGGACCTCTTCAATGATGGGAGAGTCTTCCTTCGGGTGAAAATAGTATATATTGTCTCTGGCAGTTAACGGAGAGAGGTAAAATGAGTAAATCACTTCATTGACTCTAAAGGTGATGTCTTGCAATTTTCTCAGAACCTAGATAACAATGAGAGTCCTCAAAGTCGGAAGATTAAGTGGAGCACGAGAAATTACAAAGTACACTGCAATCTTGGCTATCAGATAAGGGATTTAACTTCAATATTGTATTTATGTAAAAAATAGGTTCCATGATACAATGAGATTTTTTTTTCTTTTTTTTCTCTTGGATTTAACCTAGTTTACATCGTTTGTCTCGATCTAATTTTTTATAAAATTGGAGCAAGTCAATTCTCAAGTAGTACACCACGTGCCGATTTCCAAGGAAACTCAGCCATCACACTCCTTGGAAGACTGAATGTTTTCTAAGTCTAATAATGAAGATAGGTCTTGTATACCTAATAAGATGCTTTTCTCGAAAGTCTTTTTGGCTTTTCTATATATATTGATAGCCCTCTCCTCATTTCTTTCTATCAGAAATCAGCTAGCTCGCTCTCTGAACTCTCTCTTGCTATTTTCCTTTTTTGTAGCTACATATCATCCGCTGCTTCCACGGTTTCATTGATTTCTACGATATAATCAAGACCTAACCCTTGTTTTTCACATCAAAATGCCTTCAATACATTTTTCATTTTTGGGGAAGGAAGTTATTAATGCTTTAGGATGCTTGAAGTCTAATAACCAACATGATCATAAAAATTCCATCGTTTTCAAGTACAGAGCCGCTTCTGATTCCTCACATATATATATACTGGAGCTTGACCGTGCAGATGCACGTGTGTTTAATTTAATAAAATAAACATATAATTTTTTTTTTACAATACAAAAATATAATGGTTGTACAAACATACATTCATATGGGTATTTGTTCGATTTGTAATTATGATAAATGGACTATTTTTATTCTGTGTAATTTGATGATTTCTCAATATTGTGGTAGAATACAAAACCAATCAAAAATATATTATGTAACATATTTGTCAATTTATATTTTTGACTATAGTAATCATTTTGATGTATTTATTTCTAAATTAGAGTACCAATTATTATGTTTTTATATATTAATAAATCTATATTTTCAAAATTAAATGTATCATGTTTTAATAAAATAGATATATATGTCTATAAAATTTTTGTATATGCCAAATAAATTTCACTTCTATTTTTATTTTTTGAGAAACTATTAAACTGAAATTTATTTGTTGTATTCTTATAATTCAAATTTATATGTGTGAATTATATTAATCATCACATTATTTAATATATATTTTAAAAATAAATTTATATATTTTAATAAAAATATCTATAGTTTATATTTTGTATATAAAATAGAATAATGATCTACATGAATATATAAAATTTAAAGTTTGTAGATACATTTTAAATAAATTTGTTTAGTTTTACTGTAAAATTTGGTTAGAGAATAATCCTGTTAGAAAATAATCGTAAGTTTCGTACTTTTGGTTAGAAAATAATTTAACAAAAGAAATGATTTGTAGTTAATTAATTAAGTTTGAAGTTAGGATAGAGAAAAATCTAACAAAATAAATGATTTGTGGTCAATTAATTAATAGTTATTAATTAATTAAGGTGATTGGTTGGGCTTTATCTCCATACTTTAGTTTTATTTGCTTTTAAATCACTAAATTTTACCAGTTCTGTTGTAGCATTATTTTTAAAAGTTAAAGCATACATCAAGTTTTTATTAATTTTTACCAATCATGCTTTAACTTTATTTTTAAAGCTACAGTAAAAAAAAATAAGGCAAATTTTTTTCATATGTATTTTAGGCATTGAATCTGTAAAATGAAAACAATTATCTATAATATCAGATAAACTATATAATCATAATATAAACTTTTATAAATATTTTAATTTTGATTTTGGGTGTTTTTTAAAATTATTAAAATATTTAAATAACATAAATATTATTTACATATCACATTTTAAATAACAATAAACTTTGATAATATATAAAATATATTAATATTAATTATTTTAATTGATAAAAATAATAATTTTATATATACAACACATATTTCACATATTTTTTTTAAAAAGATCTAAAGCCTATAGCTTACAGCTCTAACAAATTCAACTACAGCAAAAGTCTCTTGAGAAAAAGTATATTGTAACAACTTGACAACTACAACCAATTTATCCACATCTAAACTTCTACAGCTAAATTTTTAAAGTCACAGTCGAACCAATCATCACTGTAGTTATTAGAATGAAAATATATATTTCTAATACTTACTTCACTTTTAATAATATAGATATATATTAAAATAGATATTCTGATTATATTGCATGTATGGAGGGCGTAACAAAGATATAATATTTATTGAACAAATGGACGATCTCGTGTGGTTAAAATGATTGTTTCACATATTACGTCATTTATTTTTTTTGTTTTTACACTATAGTATAAATATATATATTCAAAATTGGATTGTAAGTTACAACTGATTTATGATATGATTATTAAATGAGTGAAATATGAGAACCATGTAATGAAAAACCTGCAAAAAATATGATAAATTAGTGAGAAAGACATGAGAGAAAAAGAGAAATTCATATAAAATTTGGTGTTTTCTAGTTCAAAGAAATTGGAGAGAAGTTGGAGAGTTTCAAAGTGAAAAACATTACATTTTTGTTGCGGCCATTTAAGAAGAAGAGAGAGAGAATATATAAAATGTTTTTATATAATGAGATAAAAATTTCATTACCTGAAAGTCTTGTAAACCCTAAGTTTACTATTCGTCCGAGAAGACTTACCAAGAATCTTTCTACTGCATTACATGTTAATTAGAAGTAAAACTAAATAGCAACAAACACTTCATTAAATATATGATCGAGTTATAAAATTGTTAATATATACAAAACTAAACACATAAATGTCTAATTGAATTTTCTTAAAAAAATTAAGCTTCTAAAATCTAACTCTAAAATATAAACAATACTACAACATATTTTACCAAACCTTAAACCAAAGACATTAATGACTTACAACCTATATTCACTCATGTATGTTGAAAAAAAAATCAATTTAGTAAATCTAAATATTCATCATTAGAAATGTTTATAATTACATTATTTCAAAAATTTCTCCATAAAAATATTTTTTTTTAATTTATAAATTATTTTTAAGATCTAATATATGAAAAAAAACCTTTCGAAAATTCTTATAATGTAAGACTTACAAAACCACACAAGACTTCATGTGGTTATATTCTTAAAAGTGCATACATGTTTTTTGTTTGGTCATAAGAGGTTTATTGTAATTTCACTAGATTTTTGAGTTACTTTAGCATTTGATTGAATTTGTGATATACTTTTATATTTAAAATTGAGTTTTAGGTCATGCTTGGCAATGTTCTCAAAATTTTGTACTTTTAAGTCTTTTTCTTAGAGCACCATTATCGACAAAATTTCTCAATTTCATAATATTAATATTTTAATATAAATAAATTGATTGATTAAAATTTATTATCTAAAGCAAATCCAAACCTCTAATCTATATGCCAACACATGCAAAAAGAGTTCTCAAGAATATTTAACATATTTTCTCTCCTCTCTCTTATTTATTATATTTATTTTAGTTTTTGTAATTAGTTAAATATTCATTGGGTATCTTCAAAGAAGGTGCTTTTATATGACTTGGTATATAATTTTTTTCTTGTCACTGTAACTTGGTATATAATATTCAACAGTTTCCCGAGACGTGGTGACTACATATTTCATGTTAAGTATTTTCTTCGTAAGGCCATGTCCAACGGTAATAAATATCTAAACAAATAAAACAATGATTTGATTTGGTAAGAGCTGTGATTTTATTTTATTTTTGCTATAGAAATATTGCTGTGATATGTTTTGTTTTGACTCTAGATTTTTAATTTTAAAAGTCTTTAAACTTAGGCTATAGGTATTTGTCTTTTCAAAGCAAGTATAAAGACATGAATTTTAAAAAGTGTTGTGGATTTAAAAAAGAGCTGTGAACTTTAAAAAAAAAATAGAAATCAAGATTAACATAGATTTATGACTGTAAATATAATTGTGGTTGTGGAAAGCATCTACACCCAATATAAAACTCAAAAAGTAGAAGAGAGGTAAAAAAGTTTTAACATCCCGTGTCTTCTTTTTGAGGTTACAAGAACCTTAAAACTATAGAAACACTTGTCACCCTTATAACCCCAGGGCTTATAACTCACCAATCTTGTTTAAAAATTAAATCTAAATAATTAAAATTAAACAGACAAAAGTAATAATATTTTATTATTCACTTCCTCAATTGACCATTTCTACCGTTGAGGTTGCCCTAAGCTTTTCATTGAGGTTTACACTTACTGAATTCATTGAACAATTAGGTATTATAGTCAGCTTAGCAAGATATTTTTCATTAATTTATATTCTTCTCAAAGTGATTTATTCATTATATAATTTTACAAACATGACAGTGGAGCAAACCCACGACAAAGACATGATTATCATAGTACTGTCAAAACATTGAAATGGTAAAGTGATGTCCAAACATCCCTTCAGAATTAGATGACAAGTTTACACGAAAAATACATATAATTTTCTATATGATATAAATTGTGACGTATGATATGATACCCAAATCAATGTCGTCCATGAGAATGTCCAACACCTGGGCTGTTGCCCGGATTTGTCGACCTGAAGTCTGTGGGGTGGGTGATGACCGCCTTTTGAAGAACACTACGTCGTGTATATGTGACCACAATGCTAGAATTCTCAGCCTCAGGATTCATATAAGTTGACTCAATCTCTAACGAAGTAATTTTCAAATGTCTCTCTTCTGTATACTGAATTCCATGCAAAACAGCCAATCCAAGGAAAAATATAAATGTAGAAACATGCTTGTTTGAAATTGCCATAGAGTCACGGACAAACGAGTAAATATAAGAATGTGTAAGAAACAAAAAAAAAAATATTAATGTTAGATACACAAGAGCATAAGATGGAAACCAGAGGAATGGGGTATTCTGTATTTATAAAGGTAATTAAAGAGTGAAGCTTTCATTGCCTAGCATTGTCTTAAATGTGGAGAAATTTTACTTCAAATAGGGAAATGATGATGTTTTATGATGTCTGAGTATATAATGTGATCCAGGTGATTCATACTTCCATATGTTTCCAACTGTGCATTTCTGCTCTCATATGTATACATGGCCCATGTATTTACACGCTCAGGTTTTTGGTCCACATGTACAGTGGATTGAGGAAAAAAGCTATTTAGATCACGGCCATAGTATGCAAAGATTCAGCTGGATTGTCGACAAGAAGGGGGCTTGGCCGGCTTAGGGTATGGGGCAAAGGGATGTCGGTTCCGGGGCCCAAACATTTTTTTAACCAAAATAATGTTAAAGAGGAGTTCAAATTTTTAAAAATAATTAGGGATAAAGGTCCCAAAAATATATGCTGCCCATAAATGGATGTAAAAAAAATTAAAAATTCTTTTGTCCAAGGATCCATAAATACCTTGAGCCAGCCCCCTTACTGTGACAAACATGAGAATAAAACTGCATATCATAAGACAAATCTTTTAGATCTGATATTTGATTCTCCGAACGGGTTTCATACATAAGCAAAGGTTTCATTAACGATATTTGAATATTTTAGGCAGTGTTTTGAAACCCAACCCGGACCCGCGGTTGAACCGGTAAACCCGGTGACCCAGAAAAAATCCGGTTTGGGTTTTGTGAAAAGCCCAATATTTAAAAACCCGCAAAAATCCGCAAAAACCCGGTAAAATCCGAAACCCGGTACCGGTTGAACCATCGGTCGAACCAATAAATAACTTTTTACTTTTGCTTTTCTAGTTTTTAATTATATTTTTAGATTATGTTTTATATTTTAAACTTCCAATTAAGAAGTTATGTACTGACAAAAAAAAGGTTAGGTTTTCTTTTTCAGTTTTATATTTGTGTTTTTATATTTTGATGAAGATTTCACTATGTCACCTAAAAAAAATAAAGCGAACAATGGTAGAGAGAACCAAAATTAATTGACATGATTTGGTGTTAGTTTATTTTCGTTATTGATAATTTATTACAATGATCTGTTACTTTTGGTTTATTTTATATTTGTAGTTTAATTATTATTCACATTAGGCATCTAAATATTTAAATATTTATAAATTTTATGTTTGGATTTATTTCAGATGTCATAACTCTTACGTTGTTAGGAAAAATTTTAAATAGTCTAACCTATTTTTTGATATTTTGTATGTCAAATGAAAATAAAAATATAAAAACTAAAGTTAAGTATTTTCTAAATATTTTTAAACATAAAATATATAAATATCCAAACTATTCTTTTATGTTTTAAAAACATTTAGAAAATATTAAACTTTAGTTTCTATATTTTTATTTACATAGCTGATATATTATTATATAATAAAATTAATTCATTTATCAACCCGCGGTTCATCCGCGGTCGAACCAGTGACCCAGCAATCCGGTAAGTAGTCCGGTTCAGTGTCCTGGTCGGGTTTAAAAACATTGATTTTAGGTAAATCCTTGCTTATCCTAAGTTTTCTATCTCCTAGTTTAATCTTTGTCAGCGTTAAATAATTTTTATAAAATAAAATTCAAATTTAATCATTCCGAAATCACAAACTCCAAATTTATTGTGGTTTAAAAGAAACTTGATGTTTTTCTTGTCCCATGTATAGTAATTAATTATTTTAATTAAATTATACATGAAAATAAATTTTTTATTAATATTGTAGATTTTATTATTTTACCAATATTTTAATATATATTTAATTTTAATTAAACATAAAATTAAGATAAAAATATTTTTTCAATTATAAATTATACTAAAGAATATTTATGTATATATTAAAATTACAATCTTAGATACATTTTTTGGTTAAATATATTAAATCAACTTGTATAATAAATTAATATAATTATTTATAATTATCAAAAATTATAACTAAATATTATTTATAAAATCTGTAGATATATGAAGAAACTAATTATATTACGATTAAAAGTTTATAATTTTCTTAAAAAATTGTAGAATTGTTTTAAAATTTTAGTATAAAAATTGTATAATTATAAAAAATATAATAAAATAATATTTCAAAAATTTTAATGTCATATTTGAATATATTTTTAATGGTGATATATGAGTTATTACAATATTCTAAAAAGTTTACCAAAAATATAAATTAACAATAAATGAAGTAATTGTCTATGTCATAAGACATGTCATATATTTTAGTAGCCATGTCATATTATTTAAGAAAGTGATTGTGAAAAGACGGGCGGCTAGGGCTTCTGTGGTGACTCCAATGGCGATTCTTCAGATCACAAACTTCCATTGAAGTTTTGATCTTCATCTGATCGACACGGTCTTCGGCGTGTGGATCACCCTGGCTATAGAACGCTTCTCATCACACGCTCCATCTCGTTCGATCTTACCTGGCGTATTCCTCACGGCAGCAAAGGTTGAGATTCTCATTGGAGTCTCAATCTCTTCTCCATCAAGCGGATCTGTGCGTTGCCGATCTCTCTTGATCTGCTCTCTGTGCAATATCATTGACTCCGGTTCACTGCCGTGTGATCACGTTCATTGATTTCGGTTCACTGTCGTGCAATATCAGATCTTCACGTTCACTGACGTGTGATCTTCAAGTTCGTTGACGTTCGTTGACGTGTGATCGCTTGTTTACATCTCCTCCTCGCTCTGATCGCTCGCGGCTATTACATTCGGCTCGATCATACGATAATCGGAAGTTTCTACCGAACATTTTGAAGCAGGATCATTGGTGCTCGAACCCCATATGGGATCTTCGTACCGTTCAAAATCAGCCCATATGGCTGATATCAAGGGCAAGGGAATCCTCTATGAGGATGATGATGAACCGATCAAGTTAACGGACCATGATGTCTCCCAAAACATTAATGAATTCAAGCTGTCTCTGATCGGAAAGATCCTTAACCCGAAAAAACAAAGCGTGGAGAAACTCCTCCAGAAAATGCCGGTTCAATGGGGCATGGAGGATCCCATCACTGCAAATGACTTGGGAAATAGAAAGTTTTTACTCAACTTTACCACCGAAGAGGAGCTAAACTCTGTTCTTCGACAGGGTCCGTTCCACTTCAACTTCTGTATGTTTGTGCTGGTTCGATGGGAGCCCATTGTTCATGATGACTATCCTTGGATAATACCATTCTGGACTAGACTGATTGGTGTACCTTTGCACCTATGGACTGAGAACAACCTGAGAGAAATAGGTTCCCGGCTGGGACATGTTCATCAGGACACAATAGAGCTGATTGAAGGCAGAATGCTTTTAGATTTTGACTCTCGTCAGCCACTAAAGTTTGCAAGGAAGGCTGAATCTCCGGAGGGAGATGAGGTTACGATTGAAATCAAGTACGAGATGTTGTTTAAGCATTGTTCTACTTGTGGTATGCTTACACATGAGAAGGAGTATTGTCCTTTGATACAGCGCCAAGGCGTCTTTGCGCGGGTTCAGCTGCAGGAGAATAGGCCACAGCAGTTCTCAAAACCATTGGTTAAGAAGGAACCTAATGCGCTACACTCGAAAGCATTGGTTGGTCCAAATCTTAAGCAGTCTAGCTATGCTACTGGGAGGCATGCCAATGAAGGGCGAAGCTATGATTTAAATAACCCCCGTGAGGCTTATAAGGGCCATGCGGATAGGGTTATTCGCCGGCGGGATGAACCGTCGTGGAGGAAGAAGTATGGGGGTGCGCGAGAGGAGGCAAAGCCTTACGACAGGTACATTGGTGCAACCTGGCGTGAGATCTGCCTATCCAGAGAAGAGGGTGGAATTGGCTTCCGATTGATTCATGAGTTTAATCTGGCGCTTCTAGCTAAACAACTATGGAGATTAGTACAGTTTCCTGATTCTCTGGTGGTCCGAGTCTTACGGGCCCATCCTATGTGTGGACTAGCATTTCTGCTGCAAGAAAATTGCTGCTACTGGGGATTAGACAGAAGATACACTCAGGCTATGAGGTTAAGGTATGGGAGGATCCATGGATTCCATCGAGTCCCGCCAGGCCAGCTGCCCCCATAGCTCCTGTGATGAACCCCAACATGAGAGTAAGCGATCTTATTGACCAGGGATTGAAGGATTGGGATGTGGGACTATTGGAGAACTATGTTCATCCTGAGGATATACCGCTCATAAGGAGTTTGGCCATAAGCTCAACTCATTGTCGAGATACTTTCTGCTGGAACTTTACAAGGAGTGGCCAATACACGGTTAAATCTGGATATTGGGTGGCGCAGAATTTATTAAAGTTAACGGAGGAGAAGGAAGTTTTGGAGCCAAGTATTACAAAGCTTCAGGCCTTTGCGTGGAAATTGAAGGCCCCTACGAAAATATGTCATCTTATATGGCAGTTGTTAACTGGTCATGTGGCAGTAACGAGGAATTTAGTTAGACGTAATATGAGGTGCGACAATTATTGCCCAAGATGTGGAGAAGCAGAGGAGACTGTCACACATGCAATTTTTGAATGCCCACTAGCTCGTCAAGTATGGTCTTTATCTTCAACTCCGACGTGCCCAAATATTTTTCCGGTACCGAGCGTCTACACAAACATGGATTATCTGTTCTGGAGGAAAAATAGTATCATGGAGCCAGACCAAGATAGGGATCCTTATCCCTGGATAATATGGTCCATTTGGAAGACTAGAAATGAAAAACTATTCAGAGGAATAGATAGAGATCCTCTAGAACTGGTTAGACATGCTGAGAGTGAATGCCATGCATGGTTTGAGGCTAATGAAGTGGTACAAGCTGTGACACAAGACACTATAAATGAGGAGCCCCAAGCCGTATGTTTGGGAAATATTTGTCTATTAGATGGATCTTGGACACTTTCAGCTAACTTCAGTGGATGTGGATGGACATGGATAGATAGTTCTGGGAATATTCAGCTTATGGGGACAAAAAACTTCCCTCGACGGGAATCGGCCTTGCATTCGGAGGTAGAAGCACTGCGGTGGGCGATGGAGAATATGCTGCAGCACTCGACCTGCCAGAGCTTTGGGACAGATTGTAAGGAACTGATTGCTATGGTAAAGGATCCCCAGGCGTGGCCAAGCTTTGCGACGGAATTGGAGAGAATAGAGACGCTAAAAATCTGCTTCCCAGACTTTAACATCACTTACGTTCCACGGGCGCATAATCAGACTGCATATTTTTTAACTAAGACTGCTAGATCTTTCCGTAGAGAGTTACACTTTGTTGGTTGTTCTATTCCGGTTTGGTTACCCAGACCACCTCAAGTTTGAGTAATAGAATAGCCTTTTGACGTCAAAAAAAAAAAAAAAAAGAAAGTGATTGTGGAGAGGAGAAGTCTGGTAGGTCAAGAGAACCTTAAAGTTAAGCATAGGTATTTCTCTTCTTTTTTATAATGATTTTTCATCTTTTTCTCTCATTTACAAATCCAGAGCAAAACATGGCAGAGATCCTGAGAAACCCAAAAACCCTACCCATCAAGATACCTATCTCTCTCTCTCCTCGCCGCACCGTCGCTTCACGCACATGCCATGCCATCTATTGTGCGCCACCGCAAGCTGACTCGCCTTCCGCCAGTCTTGCTAGCCACCACCACTGAGCCAAGGGCTTGGTTCATGGTTTGCTGTGTATCTTTGCCTTGTTCTTCTGATCTAATCTCAAGATCTATGTTATGGTCAAAATCGGTCACAACGGAATCAATGCTTGAAATTCTTCGGAAAATAATTCTAAACACTTCTCGGAAAGTAATATTCGTAAAGAAATCTCTACGAGAAACTTTGCGGTAAAATCTTGCACTAATCCCGGTTGATCCATCAAAACTAAACACCGATAGTCCGAGAACACTTTCGCGAAACATCGGAACAAGGTCGCTACATAGCGACCGAACCAGCACGTTCGGTCGCTACATGGCGACCGACCAGGCCTCTTGTTCGGTCGCTACGTAGCGACCGAACCAGCACGTTTGGTCGCTACGTAGCGACCGAACTGTCTCAGACATCGATCAACGGGCACAACCCAAAACCTTGCATTCTCGTCAGTTCCTCAATGCTAGTTCCCGAGTACCGTAGCCATATCCTTTTACATTTCCGTCTATTGGAGTTATCACTTAAACTTTACGATAAAAATCGCGGAAAGTTTATGTTTATCGGTAAAAATCCTAATAAACGTTTCGAGTTGAATGACGGCCCAAATAGGTCTAAAACGCGATTAGAAACCCACTTACGATTTTTCAAGGAAAAACCCATAGATACTATGGCGGTTTACACTTTATCCGCAAAGAAAAGGATAAATGTCAAATTTCCGCAGATAAATGTTAAGTTTCCGCGGATAATCACGAAGATCGAGAAAAATAGAATATCTCCATTTCTAAGTTATGACATCTTAAGGGCAGGAAGGGAAAATCTCAAACCAACCTTGGAGAGAGTATATAAGGAGTCCTAGGTGAGAGGCACAAAGTGAGAACTTTTTCAGAGCAATTTTAGGCAACTTTTTGTTTTTGTTATTCGAGCTGCGACTCAACTAGGTTTTGCAGTCTTAAGGTCTTAGAACTACGAATCTCGCCGACAGCTCTCGTAGCCCAGGCTCTTACCTTGTTTTAACGCTCAAACGCGAATTCGGAATAAGATCTATTTTTCTCTCTTTTCGCTTTCTTATTTTTCTCGTTTTTATTTAGCAGATATCCAGGACCTCCTGCGAAATTAGAGTTTTCCTAACTTTCTTAATTTAAACGGAAATCTATAGTGCGAATTTGGGTTCCCACAATCTAGGTGGTTCGAAACTAGTGAGTTTTCTTCTCTTGATCATTTATACGTTTTGATGCTCAATTAGGATTGGTTGGTTTGATTGTTGTTAGTTGATGGATCAAAATATATGCTAAATTATTAGATTCATTTTTCATGTTGCATAAGAACACTCACACTATTTAAAGAACTTAGTAGACTGTCTGGTGTTGATGTCACCTTGTGATAAGAACAAAATGATCTAGGTGGTTAGATGGATGAAATGAACTGGAACTTGTGAGTGATTGTGGTTCAATTTAATTTTTATTCTGTGTGTGACAGCGAAAATGGGTGGTATGTAGAATAAAGATGAAAGTGATAATGAGATGGATGATAAGAATGAATGTGTTAAAAGAAATATGAAATGAGGATGTTAAGTATTCAGTCAACAATGTTGGGGAGGCCATTAAAGAACTGTAGGTGATATTAGGAGCAGGTAAAATTGAGTCATGCTGAGTCCGTGAATAAGTGACTATGAGATGTGTTGTGGACATAAGTAGATCACAAGCGGGCCGTGTTGTCGATATAAATAGGTTACAAGCGGGTAGTCACATGAGGTCGATGGGGTAGATATAAGGCTACCGGAAAATTTGGTCTTAGAGGTCTAGGTTATTTGCTTCTCAATACTTGTGTTGAATGTTGATGTTTATTATGAATGTTAGTGGTGTGTTGTTAATCGATTTAATATATGCAGATAGTAATTTGTTGTTGTGCATTGTCATATGGAGGCTCATGGAGAGAAACTAGTATAGAGTTGTTTAACTGAGTAATTCATTTACTTGTGTCTATCTTTCTTTTCATGCACTACAACGGTTTGATAACAGAGACCTTTTGGTAAGTGATAGATTAGGAAATATGTAACATCCCATATATTGTACAAATACCCTAATGACTCCAATGTATATATATACTTTACAAAATATAATATATGAGGGCAAGGGTTTTATCAAGTTACATGGTATCAGAGCCAAATCTTAATCTCCTAGCCGCCCTTCTTCTTCTTGTTCTTCCGTTGATCTACGATCACTTCTTCCTCTTACTCTCCCAAAACATTTCTTCTGTTTCATCATGGCGCAAACAACTGACAAAGCATTCGGTGTTACACACATCAAGTCATACATTCCCGTGGTCCTAGACATGCAAAAGAGGAACTATGATGCATAGCGAGAACTGTTTGAGACCCACTGTCTAACGTTTGGTGTCTCCGGCCATCTCGACGGGACTTCCCACCCTGCAAACGCCGAAGATACACAATCGAAGGAACATGACGGCCTTGTGAAGATGTGAATCTACGAAACCATCTCCTCTTCTCTCCTTGATGCGGTATTGAAGACTCGCTGCTCTGCTCGTGATCTATGGGTCACAATCGAAAACCTTTTCCACGACAACAAAGAAGCACGAGCGATCCAGCTTGAGTACGAGCATCGTACTCTCACCATTGGCGACATGTATGTCCACGACTACTGTCAAAAACTCAAGAACATCACAGATCTTCACGCCAATGTAGATTCCCATGTTACTGATCATGATGTTGTTATGCACATGTTGAATGGTCTCTTAGAGAAGTTTGATAACATTCACAATATTATAAAACATAGATCTCCATTCCCAAGCTTCTCAGTGGCTCGCTCAATGTTGCTTATGGAGGAAGATTGCATCAGCAAGCACACCAAGAGCTCCACACCTCAAGTCCTTCATGCTGCTACAACGCAAGCCGATGCTCCATCCTCTCAACATATCAACAATCGCGGAGCTCAGCAACAACAACAATATTATGAGGGGAACTATCAGGGTAACTATCGCAACAATCAAAACAGAGGCTGTGGCAGAGGACGAAATAACAACTATCGTGAATGTGGCCACAATAACTGGAACAACAACCAATCTGGTAGGGTGCAACAACCTTCGGCATGGCAATCACAACCACCTTAGTAGTACTGGCAACAGCAGAACTGGCAACAAAACTAGCAACAATGGCGCCCTGGTACAATGGCATATTAAGTCACTTCAAATCCATCTTCTAGCGCTGGCATACTTGGTCCTTTCCAGCAGAGTGCAAACAATCAGCCACTGATGCCAACTACCGTTCCGCTGAACCTTGCTCAGGCTTTTGGCACAATGACTCTGCAAGAACCTCAGGACTCCGGAGCCACGGCCCACGTCACGTCTCAACCAAGTACCCTATGTTCTCATTTTAATTCGAGCAACACGCCTTCTATTCTCGTCGATAATGGTACCTCTCTTCCTACTTATGCCATTGGTTTCTATTCCATTTCCACCATAAAATGCCCTTTGCATCTTAATAACATTCTTGTCTGTCCTTCCATCATCAAAATCTTATCTATGTTTGTCAATTTGCTAAAGACAATTGGGTTTCGATTGAATTTGATCATTTTGGTTTTTTTGGTTAAGGACTTGACGACTCAAACACCAATCTCCGATGTAACAGCCTCGGACCTCTCTACTCCATTGACGCCAGGGTTGCAATATCTTCTTCTCCGCAAGCTTTTCTTTCTTCTACTGCAAGCTCCACGGTGTGGAATCGTCGTCTTGGCCACCCCGGTAATAATGTCTTGCAATCTCTTTTATCTTCTGATTTAATTCAATTTTCAAAAACAGATCATTCTTTATGTCATGCTTGTCAACTTGGGAAACACATCAAACTTCCTTTTGATCCAGTTATATCAGATGTTTTTTTGAACCTTTTCAAATAATTCATTCAGATGTTTGGACCTTTCCGGTTCCCAGCATCGGTGGCAAAAAATACTATGCCATCTTTCTTGATCATTACAGCCATTACGTATGAGTTTATCCACTGAAAAAGAAATCAGAATTTTTCTCAGCTTATATGCAAAACAAATTTGGCTGCAAAATCAAATCACTTCAATGTGACAATAGTGATAAGTATAACAATAGCCAATTTCTAAACTTCTTCTCCTCAAATGGAATTACTCATCGCTTTTCTTGTCCCCACACTTCTCAACAAAATGGCAAGGCTTTATCTTTTTTTCATTCAAAAAAAAATGGCAAGGCTGAGCTCACTCTACGTACATTAAACAATTTTGTGTGATCTCTTCTCTTTCAAGACAACTTGCCTCCGGTTTATTGGGTAGAAGCTCTTAACATCGCAGCTCATCTCTTCAATCTTCTTCCATCTACAGCCATCAAAAATGAAATACTTTTCACCAAACTCTTTCATAAACCCGTTTGCTATAACCACCTTCGATTGTTTGGCTGTCTATGCTATCCAAATCTCACATCGATAGCACAACACAAGTTTTCTCCTCGTTCCACAGCTTGTGTTTTTCTCGGTTTTCCTATTTCTCATAAGGGATATCGATGTCTAGACTTAATCACTCATAAGGTAATCATCTCTCGTCAAGTCATTTTTGACGAAAACTCCTTTCATTTCTCCACAAACAAACCATCTTCTTTCGAAACTCAGTCTCATGATATCTCACCTCCATTCTCTTCCCCTCTGTTCCGTGAGATTATCACAACTTCACCCAACTCCGATCCCAAACACATGTCAACCACCACCTCTGAATAACCCTCCTGCAGTTCCACCTACAACTCATCGTATGGTGACTCGCAGTCAACAAGAAATTTTCAAACCTCGCCAACCTCTCTCTCTCTCTCTCTCTCTCTCTCTCTCTCTCTCTCTCTCTCTCTCTTACAGCTAAAGAAATTTCACCATTACCTACTTCTTATCTTCAAGCTCTTGAGGACCCTAAATAGCGAGAATCTATGCATGAAGAGTATGATGCTCAGATTAAAAAGGGAACATGGTCGCTGGTTCCCAGACAAAATAATGTTAATGTTATGCATTCAATGTGGATTCATAGGTACAAGTATGACTCGGAAGGCAATCTAGTCCGTTACAAATCATGTTTGGTGGCTAACGTCAGATCACAACAACCCGGCATCGATTGCGACGAGACTTTCAGTCCTGTGGTTTAGGCAGCAACCATAAGACTTGTACTCGACATCGCTCTATCCAAAAACTAGCCGCTCCACCAACTAGACGTCAAGAATGCCTTCCTCAACGGTGATCTTCAAGAAACTGTCTACATGCATCAGCTGTTAGGTTTCAAAGAAGAAACAAAGCAGATCATGTCTGCTTGTTACATAAAGCGCTCTAAGGCCTTAAACAAGCCTTGCGCATGGTACCAGCGATTTGTCACTTTTGCTACACGAGTGGGTTTCAAACAGAGTAACTACGACTTCTCTCTCTTCATTCACCACAGCCGCTCCGGAATCGCATATCTTCTACTCTATGTCCACGATGTTTTCCTCACTGCTTCCTCTATAGCTCTTCGTGACTCCATTATTGCATCTCTCAACGCAGAATTCGCCATGACAGATCTCGAAAAGCTTCATTATTTCCTTGGCATCACGATCAAATACAACAATGCTGGTCTGTTTCTGCAACAAAAGACATATGCCATGGAGATTCAACAAAGAGCAAACTTGTCAGAATGCAACTCTTGCACCACTCCAGCGGATGCTAGAGGAAAACTCTCCGACGAAGGAAGCCCACCGATGTCAGATCCTACACTCTATCGAAGTCTTGCCGGTGCTCTCCAATATCTTACCTTCACTAGACCCGATATCGCTTTCGCTGTTCAACAAGTGTGCCTCTTCATGCATGGACCATTGGCGTCTCATTACAATGCTTTAAAGCGCATACTGCGCTACGTCAAAGGGACACTGGACCACAGTCTGCAACTCACGCCCAACACGTCTGACACGCTCACCGCCTGCTCTGACGCCGATTGGGCATTATGTCTAAACACGCAACGGTCAACCTCAGGCTACTGCATCTTCCATGGAGACAACCTCATCTCCTGGTCTTTTAAACTCCAGCAAACCGTTCAAGCGCAGAGGCAGAATATTGTGGCGTTGCAAATGCCGTCTTTGAAGTTACGTGGATCAGAAACTTGATGCTCGAGCTATACTGTCCATTGCGAACCGCAACAATAGTCTACTGCGACAACGTCAGTGTCGTCTATCTCTCCACCAATCCAGTTTAACATCAACGCACGAAGCACGTCGAGATAGACATTCACTTTGTTCGCGAACGCATAGCCATTGGTCACGTTCGAGTCATACACGTACCTTCTTCAAGCTAATATGCAGATATTTTCTTGGACTTCAAATCCAGTCTTCGCGTCTCCAAAGCTCCGGCTTCGACTGCGGTGAAGTGATAGATTAAGAAATATGTAACATTCTATATATTGTACAAATACCTAATGACTCCAGTGTATATATACTTTACAAAATGTAATATATGAGGGCAAGGGTTTTACCAAGTTACAGTTAGAATTCTGTCGGTAATTATCTACAGATTTCTTATGGCCGCCGGGATGCCTATTATCGACGGTTACCTGTCGGGAATTCCTTGGAAATTATTGACGGATTTGTGTCAGTCGGGCTTGCCATCAAAAATTGCCTTGTTTTCTTGTAGTGATGTTTGTGTGATAGAAGTAGAAACACGTATAAGATTTCTGGGACCATTGGCATAACATGATGGCTTACCTTACGGCATATACACATGTCCTTAACCCCTCACCTTCGGGCATGCGTAGAGGCTGGTGTTACACAAATCGGTCATCCTAACATATCAAACTTTCAAATCAATACGACCAGGAGGCAAGACGCAATAGAGACAACACAGAAAAATAAGGGTAATTCATAAATTGTTTTACGTAAATTGCTAAATTCTTCTATCATATTTTCACGAGTATGTACCTAAATTCATTCAAAATCAAATCAGTGCTAATTTCTATTAGTACTCTTTTATTCAGCCACCTGATTTTATGAAGTACTCACCGATTAAAGAGAGGGTCGGAAAAGAAAAGGTTATTGATATTTAAGTAGAAAGAACATGATAGTGTAAATGCATATCAGACTTTCAAATCAAGCTGAGCAGTAGCATTCATGCGTAAGATGGATCACCTTCCACTATGGCTTGTCCCCGAAAGTACTATACATGCTAGGTTCCCTAGTCCATGGCCTACTCTTTGCTTTTTGGGATTATATATGATATCGTTATCAATGTATTCAACTAGGGAAATGAGTACAATTTCCTAGGGCATTTGCAATCGACAAGTTTAATTGTCATATATTGCTCGCCCAATTTGTTTTTTTTTTTAAATAACTTATGATTCACTTTGCAAAATTGTGAAAAAATTAATTGTTAAATAATGAAAATGATATTGTATTTTCAAACCTGGTCACGATTTTAATGTAATGTTAAAAAAAAAAAAATTTTAATTCGTCGACTATTTGTAACAGATAAATTTATTCTCAACTATTATTATGCATAAAATACCCTCCAGTTAGAAATAAATGCACAGCGTTGTGATAAAAACATAATTTCACGGATCCTAAAGATGAGCAAAGATTTTTCTTTATTATTTTTCAATGTAACAAAGATTTTTTAGTTGATTGTTTAACTTCTTGGAGAGTAATCTAAAACAAAAGTTTAGTTGCTGTTTTTTTGAGAAATATTTTAGTTTGTTTGATTGTTTAATTGAAAAGAGTCATATAACCATGATTTTTGTTATTTTGTTGTTGATTTTTTACTTCATCAAGAATCACCTCAAACAAGATTTTTGTTATTTTGTTGTTTGTGACTTAAATTAAAATCTTAAGCAACAAAACAATTAAAATCTTGTTTGAGTTGATTCTTGATGAAGTGAAAAATCAACAAGATATCAAACAACAAAACAACAAAAATCTTTTTTAAATGATTCTCCTTAAAATTAAATAATCAACCAAATTCGTTTTGTCAAAAAAAGAAAACATTTTCGAACAACAAAACAATTAAAATTATGTTTTGAGATTACTCTAGAATTAAATAATCAACCAAAAATCAAATAACAAAACAACTAAAATCCTATTTCAGATAACTCTCCATGTATGCCCCTCGATTTCTTAATTTTGTGAAACATTAAAAACATGAAGTTATGTTATGTATTGATTTTTAGATTTTAGACTGAAAAATGTGACGTTATGTATCAACTTCCCTGTTGCTGAAAAAATTGAAACAAAAATTGTCTCGATATCTCCACATCTAGGAAATTATGTTTTAATTAGATTGTTGTCCATGTATCTCTAAGTTGAAGAATTGTATGCATAATAAGCGGGTGTTAGTGGGAGTGACATTTATAATAATATTAGAATTTAAAGAAGGGAAAATTTGGAGAAGTACACTTAGATATGATATTAATTTGAAAACTACACCATTGTTTAAGTTTTTAGAAAAATACACTTTGATATATATAAATTTACTTAATTGCCCAATTTCAATATTTCTTAATTATTTATCATCATAATTATTTTATCCTCAAAATAACGGTTTTAACAAACAGATGTTTTCAAAAAAAAATCTTTAGAATATCCAAACAATATTCTTTTTGATATATTATAAACATTTTATATTTCTGAAAAAAAACCTTCGAGACAAGTCAACGTCTCGTTTTCTTCTTCTCTTTATCTTCCCCTCCATGTATGAAAGAACTTTTTTTTTCTCTGATCTCATCAGGGGTTTGTTAATTCATAAATTAAATTTATGTTTCTATTTTATTTCAAATAGTTTTTCTTTTAGGAAAATCATACTGCATATAACTGGAGTTTTTGGAGAGAGGAAGGTGAATAAAGAATCATGGAATTTCAGGTTGAATACAAAAAAAAGAGGAAAATTATATAACATTAAAAAAGGTTTGAAGTTTGAAGATATGGTTCAGATGGTTCATGAAGATTTTGGTATAGATAGGTTGGGTAATGATTTAGAACGTCTCAACTATGAGTTTTGGTGATACAACGCTAACGCTAGTCTATACAAAATCGTATTAGTGCAGAACGTCTCGAACTGTTGGCTTAGGTCGACTCTTGCTGGTCACACCCGATAAGTCAACAGTATGACTATTTCACTTGATGCTTCTCTCTGCGCGAGTAGAAGCAAAGACAATTGTGGTTTTGCTGTGTGATTTGGCTGAGTGGAGGCAAGTAGGAAACCTGTGTTTTTTTTGTCTATGAACTTCCGAAAGAGAATTCAAAGCAAGACATGAGAATTCCATAACATATAAGAGAAAAAAAAGATGCTTCAGATATTGGCAGAATGGACTCCGCTTTTCAAGAAAGCCTGGTGATGAACAGATCAATAAGTTCTGGAGAGATAGATGTTCTTCCATAGGGCTGGGCAAATAAACCTAACCCGATCCGATAAAAATGAATCCGAACCGATCGGAACCCGACATAAATACCGAATGGATCTTGTTTTATGGTATTTCGGGTTATGAGTATATCCGAACCGAACCCGAAATTAAATGGATATCCGATAGAACCCGAAACATTCAAAATGCCAAAAAAGAACTTGTACCAAACATGATCTCAATTCCTGATATGTAGCCAAAATACACTAAGATATTATTAAACATCTACAATAACTATCTACTACATGAAGGTTGATGGTTGAAAGTGGCGGTTGAGGCTTGAAATTTCTAGATTTTGGTTTTATTTTCATTGAATAATTTTTTTCATTTCATGAGAACTTAATTTTTCGTTTTATGATTTCATTTATTGGTTTTCTTTCTATCAATAACAACGTATACCTTTGAAGAACTCCACTTTTGTTCAAGTTCGACGTAAGTGTCGTTTATGCGGCTTGATGGACTATGAATTGCTGGAGTTAGTTTCCTTTTTTCTCAGCCTTTTGCTGTAATGTTTGTAGAATGGTACCATGAAGATGCATAGATATGGCTGTATAAGCAGGAAACTTTCCAAAACATCATTGTTTAAACATGATGTTGCTTCCTCCACAAGACACTGCTTATTTCCTCCCAATGCAAATTAATAACAACAAGATAAATGACTACAACATGTTACTTTCGTATGTTGCTATGGAAATTTAAATGATTTTTGTTTCCATGATTATAGTTTCAATATAATTCTAACGTTCTGTTATTATATCATATCCTTATCTTGTAAAATTTTAAATGGTAAAATAAAATATTTATCTCAACATACATATTTATCTTAAACATAAATAATTATAATAATATTATTTTTATTAATTTCGAATTTATATTTCAATTAATGAATTCTAATCTGGGTAAAAATGTCAATTCATATTTAGGAAAGTGTAGTTTTCAAAAAATAAAATAGATGGTGTACTTTTCAAATTTCAAACTATTAATGGAGTAATTTATAAATTATCCCTTTAAAGAATCTAGTGCTATTGATTTATAAATTCTCATATTTTTA
Source organism: Brassica rapa (assembly GCF_000309985.2). NCBI lineage: Eukaryota > Viridiplantae > Streptophyta > Magnoliopsida > Brassicales > Brassicaceae > Brassica > Brassica rapa. Next base: position 3,816,620 of record NC_024802.2, read on the forward strand.
CTAAAATTTAGTGTTATTAGACTGATGATTTTATAATTATATACAAAATCATTTGTAATTCAAAAAATTTGAGTTTTAAAGATTATATAAATCTATCAAAGTTAGTGTTATTGAAAGTTGTATTTTTAACTATTGAACTCATATAACAAGATTTTGAGAATACTACATATATCCCTTGGATTCTTAAAATCATTATGGTAATTTATTTTTCTAGATTTCAAAACATACAAAATTTTCTCCAACTCTTTCCAAATTCAACAAATCTCTAAACTTTTAAAATCAACAAACTCTATATAAACTTTTCTCCCACTAACACCCTCTAATAGTTGGGGAAAAAATTGTCGACTGAAAATAATTGAGGACAAAACACATCAAATAAGTTCTGTTTTGGATAAAAACCCCTTAACTAAGTATTTAATAAAAAAATCTCGAACTCATTTTAGTTAACGAATTAGACCCTTGAACTACAATATCGGTAAAACAAATAGGTGCTACCGTTAAATTTTTAGTTTATGGGTTTTTACCCTAACAAAACTTAGTTGAAAGGTTTCTGCGTTGAAAACAAAAAAAATAAAAATTGTTAAATTTGAGTAATTCAAATTTAAAAAATTAGAACTTCATAATTAATAAAAAAAACTTATATTTGTGTTTTTAATCCACGCTACATATGTATAAATTATATGTCTTGGGATTTTAACCGAACACAATGTCGTATATATAAATATCGTAGTGAAGATTAATATATGCTCCTGAAACCCAAAATAAATGTGTACCTAAGAAGATATTGTGATACCTTTCCCAGTCTCACCTGAAAAAAGGGAACAAAAGAGGTGAGTATTAGGAAAATCGTTGCTAAGCTCGTAAGTCAGTGAACTAGGATTTAGCGCACCGAATAGATATAAGTTAATGTTTATATGTAACAAACACGACACCTAGTTGTGCAAGGAGTGCTCTCTCACCCCCAAATCCCCAATAGAGGATTCAAGTATGTGATTCATGCCCACAACATCGACCTTAAGGTTAATCACTATCTTCTTTTTATTTGATGGTCTTCATGGTGGTATATTGATGGGCATATGCACCGAAGATACTTTGCATTCTTGTTTCTTTTCTTAATTTCACTAAGACATTTCATTTCAATTCATTTGTTTTGGACTTTTAGGGTATAGTTTTAAGCCCCCTTCATATATTTATGCATAAGAGTTCGAGTTCGATTTTGATTTAAAAAAGCACTAGATTTTGACCCGCGCTTTCAAAGCGCGGGATCGTTACTTTTGTAAAATTTCATTTAAATTAATAAATATTTGTCTAATCTATATTTTAATAGTTTTTTTATTTGTTTATAGTCAATTTTTATAATATTGTCTTCTTTATTTTATTTTTATTATTAAAAATAAAAATGTTTGTTTGTGAACTAATTAATTAGTTAAAATATTTTAAAAAGGTAAACATCTACTCAATAAATTTAATCATATTGTGATGATATATTTGGTAAGGTTATTTATTTATAATTTTAACTTATTAAATAAATATTATATGAAAAATGTAATAGACATTTCATTTTTCATTCTACATATTTTTAATTCATGCATAATTTTTAAATTATAATAACAGAAATATTTAATAATTATTATGTATTTAAATTGTCTTATACATAGTTGGTTTTAAAAGAAAACACTGTTGGGCTTTGGTTTATTTAGGATTTGTTTTTTGTCAGATAAAATGGGCTAGAATTGCCCAAAGAGAGCAACAAATCTGTTATGTCAAAATCTATGTTTTTGTGGCCGTTTGGTTAAAAAAAAAAACAGAAAAGGGAAAGTAGAAAAAAAATATTTCTCGATCCAATTTTTCTTTGAGGAATCGACGACACGCTAGAACTGAAATAGAGAATCGATGAGAGAATCAGTGGGTAGATCTATCGATCTTGATGGATAGGGCGTTGGTGAAGATTGAAACTGTTGATTGGTGAATGTTTCTCATGAATCGGGTATTAATCATAAGTAAACCATAAATTTCGATTTGATTTCCTTTCCTCTTGGCATAATAATTGTTTTATTCTGCAGGTTCAAAGAAGAAGAAGATGAAATGGGTAATTTGCTTACAATTGAAAAGGGAATTGAATGTCAACTTAATGGGCTTAAAAAACACGAAAATGTAAGTATGTATTAGTTGGGCTTTTCATTTTTGAAAAAAAGAATTGAATGTTTTGTAATTAATAAGAAAATTCAGGGGCATATTCATAAGAAGTATTCTGCTTTAATAGTATAGATGTAATTTAAAAACAATTAGATTTTGACACGCACAAAGCGCGGGTTTTATGGATTATATACGAAGTTAGATATGAGATAGTATTTTGAGTATATTGTGTATTATTATGTTATAAAGTCGTATTATATCGAATACAAAAATTTGTTTAAAACTATATATAACTTATGAATAAGTTTATTTGAGACTTTTTATATACACTCTTATGTAACTCTTTCTTAAGTATGAAAATTTTACCCAAATTTGATAAACGAACTAAACCAATACGAAATACAGGTTGAGGTTCGGGATTGGGAAAATGTACCTATTAGATTTTTTTGGACATGCGGTCTCTGTTGTACTCCGGGTACCCAAAGTACCCAGAATGTTTTGTTCATATTATGTATATTTGAGTAATTCATATATGCTCTCAGTATAAAAATATTATTGTAAATTTTGGAATCGCGTTTTATGTTATAGTTTCAGGTTTAGGGTAAAATTTCAAATTTTAAAAATATATTTAAAATATTGGATATTTTTGGTTCTCGGGTAAGATTTTGGCCTTTTAGATATTTAGTTATTTCTGGTATTTGTTTGATGTTGGGTATTTTTGTGTTCTGATTTTTTGGCTTTTCAGATTCTTTAGATCTTTTTGTCCTAAATACTCGAACCGAGCTAGACTCATTACGTAGCCAAATTACATAGTAAATTTTACAGATACTTGAATTATTGACTCAAACTGACCTGAAACTAAAAGGAACTGATATGAAGAAAAAAAATTGAAATACATAGTTGGATATAAATGCCTAAGACCCAAAGAACATGTACCTCAAAGAAACCGATTTATATTTGACCCGAAGACCCAAATGCCCAAATCTAACCTTTCATTATATTTTTGTACATTTTATAAAAGTTACAGTTGTTCCGTTGGTGAAACTTAAGATTTAGTTGAGAGATTTTTGGCTAATTTAATAGTATAGATTTGTAGGTTTTTTGTTGAGCAGTAAAAAAAAGATTTGTTGGGTTTTTGATAATTTTAAACTTATCTTAAATACTAAATTATTATTTATCAATAAAATAAAATTAACATAATGTATAATTTTTAAACTTATTTTAATTATAAAGTTAATGAGACATATTTAGAGAAGAATATAATAAAGTGTACATGATATTATATTTTCGTGAACCAAATTTATGTGGTCGTATATATATGGTATAATCTTTTCGTTTCCAAAAAGATATGGGTACAATAAATAAAAGCTTTGACTAAATAATTGTTAGACAAATTTAAGGTAACATATTTTTTGTCCAAATAAAAAAAAAGACCAAAATATTATTAGTTAATGAAAGGGTCCAAACAACCTTTTTAAGTAGATTTATTAAACCTTCTTCCTTTTTAATAGTATTGATATCAAACTATATTGTATCTAGTGTTGATTTGAAGCAAATCTAACTCATCTATTTGCGTAATTTGTTTGAAGTGCTAAGAGCATCTCCAAAAAGAAACTCTATTTTGAAGTTTCCAAAACTCTATATTGAAATTTAAAGGTGTTCGTTCTTCTGCAAAAGCAAAACTTCAAACTCAACTTCTAAATTATTTGTATTTCATAATATGGTCCTTATATTTATCATAACTAATTTGAATTCTTAAAACTTTTGTAAATAACTAGTAAATATATAAACATATTACAAAAATATTAATTAATAAATTATTCTATTAAAATATAAAGTTTAAATAAAAATAACTTAATTAATATTGAACTTCAAACAAAATACCATATTATTCCATAAAATGATTTTTGTAATGCATATATGATATATTAGTGCATTGCGAATTAAAAATGGCTCTCCTCATTTCTACTTTGTAGATTACGAGCTAAAAGTTGTTAAAATCGGGTGATATTGATACTTGTAAATACATTAGATTAGAACAAGAAAATAAAAGAGAAACATAAAATATTGCTAAAAGACTAATTTCTTTTTGATGATATTAATACTCGTAAATATATTCGACATGAACAAGAAAGAATTGTACGAAAAATACATCAAAACAACAACAGCAACTATCATAAGTTACACAAACAATTTGGACAGTATTTAAAATTTTTTAAGGTTCCAGATCAAACTTACCTAAATATTAGGGTTGTTGTAATATTTAAATTTGTGTAATAGTTATGTTTTCATGTAATTTTTTTGTAAAAAAATTGTTAAGCTTTTTTGTATATTATTGTTGTCTAAATCTAGTTTAAAATATTTCAAATCTTATTTTAAAGTTTTATTAATTTTATGTGTAAAATTTAAAATCTGTAAAAAAAATTAAAATATCTATGAGATATATTTAAAAAAAAATTAAAACAATAAATGAGGAAATTTTTATGAATCATAAAAGTGATGTGTGATTGTAGAGACCAGCAAATAAAAATATGAAACTTCAAATTTGAAATTTTGAGTAATGAAACTTTAAATATAGAGTTTCACTCTTCAAAACTTTAAATTTGAAGTTTTGAAGTTCCTTTTTGGAGAACAAAAAATTTCATATTTGAAGTTATAGAGTATCTTTTGGAGATGCTCTGATATTGTAAATTTGAATTATTCAAATTTTACATAATTTTTACTTTTATTTTTTTTTTTGGTTTTTAATGCAAAACCCTTCACCTAATTTTGGTTAGGATAAAACCCTCTAAACTAAAGATTTATCGGTACTGCAGATTGAGTGTCTACTTCGTTAAACAAAGTGAGTTCAAGGATTTTTACGTTAAATACATAGTATAGAGGTTTTTATCCGAAACAAATTAAGTTGGGAGTTTTTATTATTAAAAATCCTAAAAAGTATATGAAAACTCTAACAATCAAATGGCCGAAAGAGGAACAGAAAAAAGATTTTGCAAACAAAATGAAGATAGAATAATATGAGTTCTCTCATTGAGATTGAAACTGTTTTTATACAACACGATCTGAAATTTTGAAAACACATGATCTTTCTTTTTTTGTCTACATAATCTCTGCATCGCCTCTCTATCTCTATATAATATCTATGTAGCTCACTCTCTCTCTTTCTCTAAGTCTCGGGAGAAAAAGTGAGTTCCAAGTAATGATGATTTGTTTGTTACCCCTTTCATGCTTGTTTGGTTCATATGTGTATTTATGTTTTTATCTTTCTGATGCAGAGCAGAGATGACAAGAAGAACAAAATAAAATAAGCAGTGAAAAGGTTCCGACAGAGGAGGAGGTTTTGACTGAGGAAGAGAAGGAAATTCCGACTGAGGAGGAGGTCTCTGCGAGAAACATAAGTTCCAAGTGTTTATGATTTCTTTGTTATTCTCTCGTGCTTGTTTTAGGTCTCTCGTGCATGTGTATTTATGTTTCTTTTCTTTTGGATGCAGATACAAAAATATGAACAAAATTCATGAAGTAAAGGAAGAGGAGGAGGAGTTGTTTCTAAACATGATAAATTTACCTTCCCCGTTATGACTTAGTATCTCTCACGTCTTATAAGTCACGGATATGATCACTCAGGCTTGCTCTTGGCCTTGGCTGCTTAGAGACATCCCTTTAGTTGATCGAGACCTCTAAGAGTCAGGCCCTTTTTGATGATTTTCTCTAATTACCTTTGTTTTGTACGAAAAAACGGAAAGAGGAGACAAAGAATGCAAATTTCTGAATGTGATTGATGTTAGGAGTTTTCAAGGCTCGTAAGACAAATGTTGTAGTATAAATGATTGTCGAACCAGTTCTGAAGGATATCAAAGCACTGAGAATGTAAGTACTCACTTAATCTAAGTGCAACCAATGATTTAGATGAGCTTTAAACTACTACTAATACTAGAAAGCAATAACAGAATAATACTTTCTTGACTAAGGGAAAAGAGAACTCATGGGCATAGGGATTAGACCTTGGGTGATCAAGTATCGAACTAAGGATGACAAATGATCAATCAAACTATCAACCTTAAGCCTAGACACAATTCTAAGCAAGCTCTATGTCTAGATGAATGCTCATTTGCTAACATATCTCAAACATCAAATGTCTTTGGTTGAATAATATGAAAGCAATCATTACTAACAAGTCTATTAGCTATCTTAGCATCTTTAACAACAAATGTCTTTGGCAAAGTATACTAAAAGCCTAGGAGAGTTGTCTCAGGCATTTCATCGAACACCTTTCGGGTGGGAAATGCCTAAGGATCAACTTTTGAGTGGCCAACTCAGAAGATGCATTATGAATTACTCTACTAGCAAGGAAAAGAATGATCTACACTAAAACATCCTAGAACTAACCTAATCACCCTTAATCTCCCTAACCCATGAATTCAAAAGGTGATTACTCACTAATCTCCATGATTCCTCTTAAACCCATATTGGATTTCAGATTAATCATGTAGAGAAACACAGGAAATAGATAAGAACACAGAATTCTCAATAATAAACTGATCAATTCATTCAAAGAGATCCCTTTCCAAAGGTTTTTGGTGGTTTTTCTAAGAACAAAGATATGATGCCTCCTGGTGGCTTACAGAGTAATAAAACATAGGTTTAGAAAATAAAAACGTGCATAATGAAATGACCAAAATGCCCTTGAGAAATCACAAGTTCGAGCAGAAACAAAACACGGAGCGACCTCAGCCCGTCGCTCCGACAAGTCGCTCCAGGCTTCGGGAGCGACCTCGCTGTGTCGCTGCGAGAGGTCGCTCCGGGCTCGTTCTCGCGTCTCCGGGTGATGAAAACGCGAGCGACTTCTCCCTGTCGCTCTGGTATGGTCGCTCTGAGCTTCGGGAGCGACTTCAGCACGTCGCTCTGGAAGGTCGCTCCGAGGTGTAAATGTGTGTCTCCAGACGTGAAAACGCGAGCGACCTTGTGCAGTCGCTCTGGATGAGTCGCTCCGGGATGTGGTGCACAGCGACCTCATGCCGTCGCTCCGAGAGGTCGCTCCGGCTGTGCTCGTCCAAAGATCACTCTTTTCACCTCTTTTGAGCTCCAAATAACCTCATGTGGTACTCCAGTACCTAATAGAGACTCATGTATGCAAAATGCAACCTAAACATGTCTGAATCCTAATCTATATGATGAAAATGCTCATGGATGAATGGATAAAACAATGCAAATATGCAAGATATCAACTCCCCCAAACTTGTTCTTTTACTTGTCCACAAGTGAACTTTCTAGAACTCATAGGAAGAGAGGTTGAAGGTGGGAGCACATAGCCAAAAGAAACACAACTAGCACACTCTCTTATTACACTCTAGCTTCTCTAGGCCTATCTTAACTCTTTTTGTTCTTACACTCATCATCAAGCATCCACACATTCAAATCAACCAACTCTCACATTCATTAAGCACAAAACATCAGGTGAATTCTTGCAAATGGTCAGTTGGTCCAAGTCATTTGGTTGGGTAAGGGAAGGCTTTTATTCAAGTGATTCAAGAGGTTCAAAACATATGATCTTTAAGGTGGTTTACTCTCAAAACAAGTAGCCTTGACATTGCACATAATATATCTAAGAAAGGGACCAACTCATGCATACAATGCTCAATCTCCATTGTTCTACCCTTTTCCCAAACATACAATTACACAATCATTCCCAAATGTCAAACCCAACTCACATCTCTCACCAAAAGATCTTAAGAACTTTAACTCTTTCTTTTGAAATCTACAAGGGATTTTTCTACAACCTCAAAACATTTCTTAGCTCCTAACAACTTTGCTAGCCCCCTTTTTTTTTTTTTTTTTTTTTTTTTTTCGATTTCTTTTTTTTTTTTTTTATATATATTTTTTTTTTTTTTAGGTTGGGGGCCAAGACTTTTCAAAACTAGAGCTAGAGGTTCTCTACTTATCCCAGAAAATCAATTCACTTAAGCACAAAGAGTCTATCCTTTTTATTTTTCATTTCTCCCAAATCATGATCACAACACTCACCCTCCCACCTATAGCTAGACAAAGAGTGTCCAATCTAGCAAAATGAAGATCAAGCATTGTCGTTCCCGATACTCTCAACATTATGCGCATGTAAGACTTTCCGAAGAAGGCCTCACTCATCAAACAATGAAAGCTTAAAAGGAAGGAAAGGTTTTGGGAGTGGTCTACCACTAGAGTTTGTCAAAAAGATTGGCATAAAAGATGTGACAACTCCAGTGTGTATAGCCATGACTCAGTACACAAGGGACCCTAAGCAAGAAGCATTAAGTTCATTCATTTCTAATAAGGTTGTAGTTGGCTTCAAAGACTGAGTTTCAGCAATCAACAAGTTTCAGGAAGAGTTTTCAAGGCTCGAAACATACAAGTCTTTTTGAGAGGTGCAAAAGCTACTCAGGTGCAACGTAGTGTTCTTTACAAGGCATTCAAATCATTGCTCCCAATGCAAGTGAATGCAACCTATATGCTCTAGACTCTCCTAAAAATGCAAATGATGCAAACTAAATGATTGTTTTTTTTTTTTTTTTATGCAAATAGGTATGCAATGCATGACTCAATGAAACAACATCAAAGCAAACATGATCAAATACTTGGTACCTCCCCCAAACTTGAGTTACACAGTCTCTGTGTCGTCAAGTAGAGAGAGATACCGAAAAGAAGACTAATATGCAAAAATGAAATGGTATATACAAGGGAGTGTGGTGGGTTACCTTCTATGGGGAATGAGTAGAGGGAGATGCTCCCTCCTCGTCGTCCTCAGGTGGTAACTCTTCAAGGTGCTCATCAGCAGGGGTGTCCATCTCTTCAATGTAGAAGGCTTGCCCGAACACAGTTGGTTTCCTCATTTTTCTCTTGATGTCAAAGTGGAGGATGTTCTCTTTACCCAAATGGAGATCAATCGTGCCTTCCTTCACATTAACAATAGCTCCTGCTGTAGCTAAGAATGGCCTTCCTAGAATCAATGGGTCTTGAGCCTCCTCACCCATCTCAAGCACCACAAAATCTGTAGGATCTCATACCTTCCAATCTTCACAGGGAGGTCCTCTAAGATGCCCACAGGATACTTCACTGAACGATCAGCTAACACCAGAGAGAGTCTACACTTCTTGTACTGAGTGAATCCAAGCTTCTTTGCAACAGACAAAGGCATCAAGCTGACACTAGCTCCCAAATCGCAGAGACTTTTCTCAAATACCATAGGTCCAAGAGCACAAGGTAGTGTGAAGCTTCCTGGATCCTCTAATTTCTCTGGAACATCAAGCCTCTGGATGATGGCATTGCACTCATGGGTAAGAGTCATCATGCTTTCCATCTCCTTCTTCTTTGCAGCTACAACATCTTTCAGGAAATTGTTGTATTGAGGAATCAACATGAAAGCATCGATGATGGGCATTGCAACCTGAGCTTCACTCATTTGCTTCTCAAACAGAGCTTTGTATTTCTCTAGCAGCTGCTTCTTGAATCTACCAGGGAATGGAAGTTTGGGTTCATAGGGAGGAGGAACAAAAGAACTTTCACTTGCTGGAGTAACAACTTCACCATCCTTTACTGTCTTCTTCTCCTCTCCAACCTTTCCTTTACCTTTGGCTTCCACTATCTTCTCCAAGATCTCGTCATTGATCTTCTCATCAACAATCACCACTTCATCATCTATGTTGATGGCAACCCCCTCACCTAATTTCTCAGCATCCTTGGTGAGGGTTCTAGGAGGTAACTGCTTACCGCTCCTAAGGGTGATAGCTTTGGCCTCCTTGGGATTTTGGTCAGACTTTCCAGGTAGAGATCCTTGCTGGCGATTCTGGTGAGTGTTCATGGAAGCAAATTGATTCTCTAAATTCCTGACTGTAGAAGCAAGGTGTGAGAATTTGTTGTTGAGCTCATTGTAGCTCCCATCAATCTTGGAATGAAGGTTCTTCAACTCATAACCAACTTGCTTCTCACTTCTAGTCTGAGACTCCAAGATTTGCTTCAGTAAGGTATCAGTGCTGCTCTCTTGAGGAGCAGAGGAACCAGACGAGGGGTTTTGCTGAGGCTGATAGCTGCCTTGCTGGTTGTTTCTTGGCGGATAGCCACTCTGCTGGTTGTTGGAATAGGACTTCTGTTGGTAGTTGTTGTACTGAAAGTTGGGTTCTTTCTTGTACCAGCTACCATTGTTGTTGATGAAACACAGCTCTTCCTGACCTTCCAAACCCTCAACTTCATGGACAATAGCTGGTGGATCTTCCTGCTTGGAGTTACCAACAAACTTCAGCTGCTCTTGGGTTGCTTTTTCAGCAATGAGTAGGTCGATCTTGTCTTCCAAAGCTTTGATATCTTTCCTCGTCTGCTTATCATCTGTTCTACTGCCTCTGTCGTGGTCTCCACTGTAGACTGCATCACTCTTTACCATGTTGTCAACCAGCTCTTCTGCATCCTCCTCAGTTCTCCCCAAGAAGAACCCATTGCTAGCTGTATCCAGTCTGGCTCTGTACTTAGGAAGAGCACCACGGTAGAATGTGCTCAGCAAGCTCTCCTTAGAAAAGCCATGGTGTGGGCATTGAGCTTGGTAGCCCTTGAATCTCTCCCAGGCTTCACTGAAGCCTTCCAAGTTCTTCTGTTGAAAGCTGGAAATCTCGTTTCTCAGCTTAGCAGTTCTTGAAGTAGAGAAGAACTTCTCCAAGAATGCTTTCTTGCAGTCATCCCAAGTAGTGATGGAGTCACTGGGTAGAGACTTCTCCCACTGACGTGCCTTATCCCCCAAAGAGAAAGGGAATAGCTTGAGCTTTAAGGCATCTTCGGACACACCATTGGTTTTTGACAACCCACAGTAGCTGTCGAACCTGTCCAAGTGATCAAATGGATCCTCTAGAGCCAAGCCATGATACTTGTTGTTCTCGATCACGTTGAGGAGTCTTGATTTGATCTCAAAGTTGTTGGCTGCCACAGCGGGTGCTCGGATTCCCAATCTATGACCATGAATGTTGGGGCGGTCGTAAGTGCCAATGGGTCGAGCTGGTCGCTGTTGGTTGTGAGGTATGTCTCCCATATCAGTACTCAATCTCTGCAAGTGAGCCTGTTGCTCTTCTTCTCTTCTATTTCTAGCACACTCTCTCTCTAAAGCTCTGATGTCTGCAACTATTGGAACTAGGTTTGATGGACCCCTGCTCCTCAAGTTCATACACCTGTAGATTAAAGGGAGGTGAAGAAAGAGAATCAGTAACAAAAGAAAATAAAAATGACTTAGTCTCAAGCAAGTGACTAAATCTCAATGTTCAAATCTACTCAGAATTTGGCAACGGCGCCAATTTGATGTTAGGAGTTTTCAAGGCTCCTAAGACAAATGTTGTAGTATAAATGATTGTCGAACCAGTTCTGAGGGATATCAAAGCACTGAGAATGCAAGTACTCACTTAATCTAAGTGCAACCAATGATTTAGATGAGCTTTAAACTACTACTAATACTAGAAAGCAATAACAGAATAATACTTTCTTGACTAAGGGAAAAGAGAACTCATGGGCATAGGGATTAGACCTTGGGTGATCAAGTATCGAACTAAGGATGGCAAATGATCAATCAAACTATCAACCTTAAGCCTAGACACAATTCTAAGCAAGCTCTATGTCTAGATGAATGCTCATTTGCTAACATATCTCAAACATCAAATGTCTTTGGTTGAATAATATGAAAGCAATCATTACTAACAAGTCTATTAGCTATCTTAGCATCTTTAACAACAAATGTCTTTGGCAAAGTATACTAAAAGCCTAGGAGAGTTGTCTCAGGCATTTCATCAAACACCTTTTGGGTGGGAAATGTCTATTGATCAACTTTTGAGTGGCCAACTCAGAAGATGCATTATGAATACTCTACTAGCAAGGAACAAGAATGATCTACACTAAAACATCCTAGAACTAACCTAATCACCCTTAATCTCCCTAACCCATGAATTCAAAAGGTGATTACTCACTAATCTCCATGATTCCTCTTAAACCCATATTGGATTTCAGATTAATCATGTAGAGAAACACAGGAAATAGATAAGAACACAGAATTCTCAATAATAAACTGATCAATTCATTCAAAGAGATCCCTTTCCAAAGGTTTTTGGTGGTTTTTCTAAGAACAAAGATATGATATGCCTCCTGGTGGCTTACAGAGTAATAAAACATAGGTTTAGAAAATAAAAACGTGCATAATGAAATGACCAAAATGCCCTTGAGAAATCACAAGTTCGAGCATAAACAAAACACGGAGCGACCTCAGCCCGTCGCTCCGACAAGTCGCTCCAGGCTTCGGGAGCGACCTCGCTGTGTCGCTGCGAGAGGTCGCTTCGGGCTCGTTCTCGCGTCTCCGGGTGATGAAAACGCGAGCGACTTCTCCCTGTCGCTCTGGTATGGTCGCTCTGAGCTTCGGGAGCGACTTCAGCACGTCGCTCTGGAAGGTCGCTCCGAGGTGTAAATGTGTGTCTCCAGACGTGAAAACGCGAGCGACCTTGTGCAGTCGCTCTGGATGAGTCGCTCCGGGATGTGGTGCACAGCGACCTCATGCCGTCGCTCCGAGAGGTCGCTCCGGCTGTGCTCGTCCAAAGATCACTCTTTTCACCTCTTTTGAGCTCCAAATAACCTCATGTGGTACTCCAGTACCTAATAGAGACTCATGTATGCAAAATGCAACCTAAACATGTCTGAATCCTAATCTATATGATGAAAATGCTCATGGATGAATGGATAAAACAATGCAAATATGCAAGATATCAGTGATACGTAGATGAGAGAAAAAATATGGATTAAACCCCTTATCTATTAAATTTTCACTTCAATAACCTTTTATACAAGAGGTCATTAGCTAAACTGGAAATGATTCTGGTTATTGAGGTTCTCAGTTCAAATGACCGCAGGGACGAAACTAATATTATATATTGTAGTTTTGGGTCTGGGGGATTACAGGATTCGGTCCCGAACTTTCAAGCATTCAAAAAAAAAATTCCAAGGCTTTGAAGATGGTCATAGAGAGATCTTTTAAAGTAATTTAGCCATTTTAACCCTGCAAAAATGTTATTATTGATTATTATATGATTTTCACCAAAAGGATGATAAAAGAAGGATATGCCAAGAGGGACTGATGGAATCAATAGTTTTGGGATGGACGGAGAATCAGGGTGGTCAATCAGAGGATTTAGTTTCAAAAATCAATAGTTGTCGACTTGTCGTCATGAAATACCATCATGACGGAAGTATAATCAACCATATGGGAAGGATAAAATTCAGAATCTCCAACAAGCATTGGAGGAAGTACAAACAGATAACAATAGATCACAAGAGGATATTATTGAGATTTTCAGGAAATTACAAGAGGCCTATAAGGATGAAGAGGAATATTGACATCAGAAGAGTAGAAATATGTGGTATTCATCTGGAGACCTTAATACTAAGTTTATCACGCTTTGACAAAGCAACGTTGGATCCGAAATAAAATAGTGGGTCTCCACGACGAAGCAGGTAATTGGGTCACATATGAGAACGGTGTTGAGAAGGTGGCGGTAGATTATTTTGATGGTTTGCTTAGTTCTACTAACCCAACGGAGTTTGATAGTTTTTTGGAGGAGATAGGATCTTCAATTTCTCCCAGATGAATCAAATGTTACTGCAATCAGCATCGGAGGAAGAGGTCCGACAAGCTTTATTCATGATGCATCCGGAGAAAGCGCCAGGCCCGGATGGAATGACAGCTCTCTTTTTCAGCACTCCTGAAATGTCATTAAAAGGGATGTGGTTGAGTTGGTGAATAATTTTTTGGTCACAGGAGATATGGATCCACAGTTAAACATAACTAATATTTGTATGATCCCAAAAGTGTAGAGACCTACAAAGATGACAGAATTAAGGCCGATAAGTCTTTGTAACGTTAGTTATAAGATTATCTCGAAAGTTTTGTGTCAAAGATTGAAAATTTGTCTCCCCCGTCTAATTTCAGAAACACAATCGGCTTTTGTGGCAGAAAGGTTAATCACGGATGATATTCTTATTGCGCAAGAAATGTTTCATGGTTTGTGAACGACAAATCTTGTCAAAATAAGTTTATGGCAATTAAAACGGATATAAGTAAGGCATATGATCGGATAGAGTGGAATTTTATTGAGGCTCTACTTCACAAAATGGGATTTGATACTCATTGGATTAAATTAATGCGAGAGTGTATATCTTCAATTCAATATAGGGTACTCCTTAATGGGCAACCACGAGGCCTTATAATACCAAAGCGGGGACTACGTCAAGGGGATCTATTATTTCCTTATTTATTTGTCATGTGTACTGAAGCTTTAATTACAAATATAAAAAGACACAATGGGTGAAACAATAAACCGGTATGAAGGTAGCAAGAGTGTGTCCAGCAATTTCTCATTTGTTATTTGCAGATGACAGTATGTTCTTTTGTAAGGCAAACAAAGAGGAGTGTAAAACTATTCTAAGGATACTTAAGGATTACGAGGCTATTTCAGGGCAACAAATTAATTTTCAGAAATCTTCAAGTCAATTTGGACATAAGATTGATGAATCCAGCCGACAAAAGCTGCGAGATATTTTGGGAATTCAAAACCTAGGCGGAATGGGTTATTATTTAGGATTGCCAGAGAGTTTAGGAGGATCAAAGACACTTGTGTTTGGTTTTGTACAAGATCGTCTGAGTAATAGGGTGAATGGTTGGACATTTCGTTTTTTCACCAAGGGGGGAAAAGAGGGGATTATTAAATCGGTGATCACGGCCCTGCCAAACCATGTGATGTCGGTGTATAGGTTACCGAAAGCTACTGTTAAGAAACTAACTAGTGCACTAGCTCAGTTTAGGTGGAGTCCAGGAGGAAGTACAAAGGGTATGCATTGGAAGTCATGGGATAAATTATGTGTACATAAGGATAATGGTGGACTAGGATTCAAGGATTTGACTGATTTTAATACGGTGATGCTTGGAAAGTATTTGTGGCGGCTGATTGAAAAGCCTAATACTCTCTTCTCTAAAATTTTCAAAGGACGGTACTTCAGGAATGCTTCACTCCTGGAACCGATTCGCTCATATTCCCCATCATATGGCTAGAGGAGTATTATCTCTGTTTGATCTCTGGTTTGTAATGGACTAATCAAAAGGGTTGGAACATGATCATCTATTTCAGTATGAAATGATCATTGGATCCCATCCACTCGCCCGAGACCAGCTAACAAAAACTTTCATAATAATTACCCGGAATTCACAGTGGATTCTCTCATTAATCATGAATCCCGAACATGAAATTTACAGGCCATTAGGACACTGGTGGAACCCCAAGATGCAAAAATGATGGAAAGTATTCGTTTGAGTAGGAATCAGATGGAAGATAGGAATGGATGGCATTTCACTAATAACATGAAATACACGGTACAATCAGGGTATCAGATAAAAAGGATATATCCTGATAAGGAAAAACCACCAGAATTTTATGGACCAAATGTGGACATACGTAAGGCATTTTGCTGGAAAGTGAAGTGTCCGCAAAAGTTACAGCATTTCTTATGGCAGCTGGTGACATGTTGTATAGCGGTAACAAAAAATCTAAAAGCAAGAGGAATACAAGGAGATACATGTTGTGCAAGGTGTGGAGATTCGGAGGAATCAATAAATCATGTGTTCTTTAAATGTACATCAAGTGTGGGCACTATCTAAGATTCCATCGAATCCAAATCTCTTTCCTATGGGTTCTCTTTTTGCTAACATGGACCATCTATTTTGGAGAGTTAATCCAAAAATGGAAAACCATCAGTTTGCATGGATATGATGGTACATCTGGAAGGGCCGGAATAAAAAAGTTTTTTGTAATCTTGATATTGATCTGAAGGAAACACTCAACTTAGCAGAATTGGAATCAAGACTTTGGACTGAGGTAAGGGTTATTAATGATACCAGGTTGGTACAAGCGGGTCAGATAAGACCTAATTCTGGGACTACAGGAAGATGGTGTTTTATAGACGGTTCCTGGAAAGATAAAGACTTATTTTCAGGGTAAGGCTGGTTCAGCACACTACCAGAGTTTGACGGGTTATTAGGGGCAAGGAATGTAAGGGCATGTCCTCTTTATACGGAGATGGAGACATTAATTTGGGCAATGGAATGTATGAAGAATTTAAGACAATTTCGGGTGATGTTTGCAACAGATTGTTCTCAATTGGTGAAGATGGTTTCAGAACCAGAGGAATGATCAGCATTTGAAAGCTACCTGGAAGACATTATGCTTTTAAGAAGAAGCTTCACCAACTCAGATATCGTTCATGTACCTAGGACAGAAAACATAAAGGCGGATCGTTTGGCATGCAGTGCTCGGAACCAGCCATCTTTCGTCGTACACATGGATGTCGAGTTGTCGTCTTGGTTTACAGAGTCTACATGAGTCTATGAATGTTTGCTGTCAAAAAAGAAAAGAAAAAAGAAACTCAGTCTAGAATGGATTTAACCTAGTCATCTCTAAGAAAAAATATTTACCGTCTGAAATCACCAATTATTCTCTCAATATATTTGAATATGATAATTTAACAATCTTCTAAAAGGAATTCTAACGAATTGAGTTATCTACTAACGTATATAGCTAACTATTTTTAAAAAAAAAAGTACAATAAATATTCAGAAATCGGAATTGGTGAACTAAGTTAAATTTGAATTGTGGGTCCAATTATTGGGTAATAGAAAAAACCTTTGTGTAGTGTTTTTTGCTTAAAATTATATTCAAAAACTATTATCATGGTGATTTTCGTAAAAAAATGAATATTTGTATAACTACTACTCTGATTCCCAAGACCCGTCAACATTGCAAGATAGTAACTATTTCATCTCAGATTTACCTTTTTATTCTTCATCTGAATCTCAGGCAAAAGATTTTTTGTAAATTGAATGTCATTCTCTTTGGTTTTAAAAACTCCTAATTCCATGCTTTACCAATGAAAATGTTAATTTATTCTTCTGTTGATTTATCTACACTCCATCTTTCAGTATCTTAGTTTTCTTCTTCCATTTATTTACAACCGATCGTTGAGTTTTATAAGGTTACTCCCAACTCAAGAGACATGATACCATAACGATAGGTCTTAAGGGATAAAAGACCTATCTTAAGGGATATGCCATGGTACCATATATCTTTGATAAAAGAAATGTTATCGATGTTATTTTCCTTTGTGTATTGGATTTTTTGACACACCATAACGATAGGTCTTAAGGGATTGTAAACACTGTTGCACGATTAGTAAAGAATTATCCTCTATATATTAAAAAAGAAGTATTGTCATTTAATACTTTCACACTACATTGGACACATGGCAGTTTTACATTACTTTGAAAATACGGATGTTGACGTGTCTAATAGAACTTTTCAGAAAATGTATACTAAAAATTTCTTATTTTTCTTAGACTAAACACAAGCTCGTTTTATGACTCATAGACGTGATGCCAAGCTATTTTTTTTCTATACAAACCAAGTTTTGAAAAGCATAAATGTTCATAACGATACCGAAGTCGATGGTGATAGAATCTAGAAAAGAAAACTTGCTTTGTCGACTGCTAATAGTGAAGACGCAAACAATGGAATAGCGAAAAGAAGATGTTGATGCAAAGCCAATTTTATAAATCTATCCTTGGTGCATCGAAGTTCTTTGCATCCTGTCAAGCAAAAGAATCAAACTATGTAACCCACGCTTTGCTAATAAACCATATAATAACAAGCTGAGAAGTTAATACGCAACAAGATAAGAAGTTCATGACTAGGGAAGCTACCCCATCTATCAATGTTGCATAGAATATCTTAATCTACTGGCAAGGAGTTCTTTATGCACTTGATATCGTTTTTTACTATGGCAAAGAAAGAGCTATCATGGTAAAATAAAACGACACACACGAAACTGTTTTTACTACAGTATCACATTGGCAAGCAGTCTATAGAAGATAGACTAACGTTTTTGCATAGACACTTTACATCAATAACTGACATTTCTTATAATACTAATCGAGAAAACCGTACACAGTCTTTTAAAGACAGTCTCACATGCATGTAAGAACTGAGAATTTCTTTCTATACAGCTGACAAAGAAGACAATGTTTGTGTCATAGCGTATGATCGTTAACGCAAGTTTATGTTAATGTTATACATATTGCTATTCTTTATGACCTTGTGTATTTATGCACGTAAGTTTTCGTTTTGAAGAGAACAAAAAAGAGCAATTGTTGTAGACAAAAGTTATAATATATGGTTAAGAGTATTAAACCGATATCAAGCAATTGTACGCATACCGAATTAAACCTTGTGCGTGTAGGTTTGGACACTATTTAATTGTCTTGAGTGTTTGGCAATGTTTGTTAATGATACTAAATGGCATATGTTTCACATTTTTAGGTTATGGCAATATATATATTGAGTAGTGATTGCCAAGTTAAAAATATGTGCCATTCAATTCGGGATTTTTCAGAGATACAATGTGAATTGAATGCTCGCTATAGTAAACTCATATAAGACTCGCTTCTCCCATTTATTTTCTTCATTCCCTAAACCCGAAACCTTAGAAATTTATTCAATCTCGGATTTCGGAAACTGCTCTTGACTAATCACTCCAATCAAGGTTTTTCGGAGAAATTTTGGTGATGAAGTTGAAAAGATCGAGTGAAGAACAATCGGTGATGGATTGGATTGGATCGACTGATGGGATCAAATTTTGTAACCCTCTTCTCCGAACAAATGATGGAATGAAGTAAAATATGGAAATATAAACAACTTGTGGTGATTGATTCGAAAGGATCGACTGAACAGATCGAATATTGCAAAGTTATGTGGTCTATCGCGGTGAGTACGAAATCCTATACGCTTTCAGTCGTTTTTTTAGATTTACGCAGTACATCACTATTTGGTTATGGCCCCTAATGTCCAAACATGTTTTAAAATCTTATGTTTTCTTTGATTTTATGCAGGTCCAATTGTAAAATATATGTTGAACCATAATGTATGAATGTTAAAATCTGATTGGGCCAAGGTATAAAACTATGTAAGAATAAAATTCAGCAGGCCCATTTTGTATATGTTTTAATTTTGATTGTTTATGTATACAATTTGATTTTCATTATATAAAAAAAATTGGTAATGAAAAGAGGTGTTATTGGTTTATATATTTTGATTGATTTAGAAATCCATGTAGCATTTATAAATGCAAGTAAAATATGCAGATTTTTAAATTTTTTCGGATTAGTATTTACAAATCCGAAGGTTTATCCACGAATTTGAGTCTTTGTATTTTGAACAAAAAAAATCCAAACAAATTTATTCAAATCCATTATAAAATCAAATTTATTAGTAAATCCGTATGATTGAATAACACTTGATTTGATATAGAATTTATGAATCATTAAACTAATAACACATGATTTTAATAAAGAATTGAAAATCATAAAACCAATAACACTAGATTTAGTTCGGATTTTCAAACCTATTAAAATACAACAACCAATTACTCCCACTAAGTCTATTTTATTTTTAATAGATTTTATTTAATAATTTTATCTTCCATTTGTTATATTGAACAAACCTTTCTTTCAATATTAACTAACGGTATCTTTATATATTTATGAAACACTTTTTAAAACGTTTACATACATATACATATGCACATTGAAGTGAATACCTATATTCACCTCAAGTGAGGTATCTAATTCAAACGTAATATAGAATATTATTATTTTTTAATTCTTTATAATTTTCTTCTGTTTTTTCTTAAACAATTATCTAGATTTGATTTTACTATTAATGCATTTAGAAATTATAATATGAAACGATTGGTTGACATCAGAATTGTCTTAAATTTTGATAACATGAAACCAAACAAATACTAATTAGTTTTTTTTTTGTGTTGGTTTATCACCAAAAAACCAAAAAACCTCAACCATTTTAATGGAACAAACAAAAATAAATATGAATTTAGAATTTAGTTATATAATTGGATATTAAAACTCAAAAAAAAAAACAATCCAAAATAAACAGACCTAATGTCTTAACATCTTAAATATAACGAAATTAATAAATTCATTCTGCGAGTTATCGCTAGACAGTATTTTCCTGAATATTTGTTTTCCTCTTTAAAGTTAGGATCTGAATTTTCTCTCACAAATTTCACAACACAGCACATGCCGCTTCCAACCTCATGAATATTTTATAGGTTAACGGACTAGATTCATTAGATAAACTATATACAACTTCCAGAGCTAGGGTATTAAGAATAACTAATTACGTTATAACCCTTTCCTTATATGTCCATATATTTTACATGGGGTGAATGACCCCTCACGAATCAAATGGCTTGAGGCACAACACCATGAAGATAAAAGGTACATGAGTTTATTTGCGCCATGTTCCATCATGATATAGTATTGTTATCTTTTCTAAGTGTTGTTTATTTTGCTTTGTGAATCTTTTGGTTCTTTCGTTTTGTTTTTCCTAAACTGAAATTGAATCCTTTACTTCTTTAACTTCATTCTTCCTATTAAATCTGAGTTCGGTCTTAACTCCTACCCGATGGTGGATTAGTTCGAAGACGTTTTATTAGACCGGGATGTATATCGGTTACAAGTCAAAAAGAGTAAACAGAAAATTAAGCTGGAGCTCGGAGAGCTGGCCCGAACAGTACAAGTCGACGAAAATACAACGAATAAAACCTTAGTTTCTAGCCGCCAAGTGTGTGTAAAGTTCGGGATTTCCTCTCCTGTCCGTCCTCTCCTCCTTAAATAAACGAACCCTCCTCTCGCGTACCTTAGATCCTGCTCGGCCCGAGCAACTAGGCCGAGCAATCGGCTTTTAAGCCGAGCTGGTGTGCTTACTTCGTAGAGCCGAATAAATTAGTCTGAAACCGAGCCTGTGTGTTCGGTCGGGGCCGTTTAGCTAAACTGATATCTTGGGCCGGCTTGACTAGCCGTGTCCACTATTTTATGGGCTTTGTGGAAGAATCCATCTACACTTCCTAAACAAAAATTATAGTTAATGAGGATTAATACAACTAAGGTCTTGATTGGTAGAGCATTAGCATAAGCATTATGCTCGTCACTATCCAATCAACATTTATCACAGAAGCATTTAGAAAAGCATTTACAAGATGCTAATGCTCTCCAAATGCTCTTTGCTGAATGCTCTCATTTAGAGCTTTTGGTAGAGCATTTGCAGTTAAAATATATAAAATTTTTAAAAAATTATATATAATTAATTCTTTTTTATTTAATATTATAAAAAATTATGCTAGTAATAAAAAACAAAATTTATTTTTTAAAATAAAAGTTGCAATTAAATATTTTTAACTTTTTTAAAAGAACAACAATATTTCACACTTAAAATATAATTTAATTTAACTAATTACACATATAATTCATTATTTTTAATAACAAAACATAATATATATTTATATATTACATATTATAAAATAAAAATATCTATATTATTTATAAATAAGTATATTATATATCATATATTAATTTTTATGATAATATTATATATGAATCATTTACTGTTCTACTAATAAATAAAGGGGAAATTACATGTTTACCGCTTTCATGGTACCACTTTTCATTTTTACCACCACTAAGAAGACATTTCAAAAATACATTCTTCATTAAGTGGCAAAAGACTCTTATGGCTTTGTTATTTATATATATAATAAATCATTATTTATATAAAAAATAAAAAATAAAAATAAAAGATAAAAAATAAATAAAAAATAAAAAAAAAAGTTTTTTTACGTTTTCGAATTATACTTTTTCAAATTCGAAATTTTTTATAAATTTTTTTTTCTGAAATTAGTTTTTTCGAATTTATTTTTTATTTTTTATCAAATTTCTTTTTGAAGAATGAAAATTATGTTCGAAACTATTTTTCAAATTTTTAATATATTTTATAAGTATTTATTTATATATTTATTAGAATCCTAAATTTCACATTCCAAAAACCCTACCCCACCCCACAACTCTAAACCCTAAGTCTAGATTAGTTAACCCTAAAGGTATAATTGTCTTTTACCCTTCATTAAAAGTGAGGGTAAAAGTGGTTAGTGTAAACATGAAAAGTAGTAGTATGAATGTGCTATTTGTGGCAATTTCCCATAAATAAATAATGATAATTTATATATAATTATATATAATTTATTTGTTTTGAATAAATTTTATATTTTTAAATAAATTTTACATTTTTTAAGTTAGTACTAGTTCACATTTAAAATTTAATTTATATAATTAAATAAGATTTATTATTTTTAGTAACAAATATATTATTAATATATATTATTTCAAAATAAATATATTATATATTAACTTTTGTGGTCATTTTAAAATTGTATATTGCTTCTGCTCTACCAATCAGTTTATTAAAAAATTTTAATGAAAACATACCGCTTCTGCAGCATACTGCTAATGTTTTATCATCAGCTATACCAATCGAGGCCTAAGGTGAATCATCCCTGCAAGACACTGAATATTGTGCAGACACTGAATATTTCCATCTTTGATTTGCCTTCTTATTATTCTTCAATTCATCATCTACATCTCATGCAGACGATTTTTTGGAAGTTAAAGGTTTTTTTTTCTTCTTTTCCGAAGACTCTCCTACTCCTCTCCATGAGTTATCAGTGGTGATGTCAATTTATTCATCATTTAGTTTGATCTACCTACATACATTTTCCAGATTTTGATTTTTCTTAGATCTATTTACAATAAATGGTTGAGTTTTACTAGGTTACTCCCAAGTCCCAACTAGGCACATGACGGCCTGTGCGTACCATATATCATAGCCAAAATAAGTTTTAGATTGTTAACACTATTTAGACATAGTATTTGCATGAATTTTCGTTTTGCTTTTAAAGTATGGATCTTGTTTTTCTCTCACTCATCGGTACAAGTACAATACAGTGCAGCTACAACGCAGAGCAGATGCTGCTTTCAAACTCACGTCACAATATTAGGGGTAATTCAGCTTTAAAGAGAACACAGCAACATTATTGTCAAAAGCCATGTAATAACAGAGAAAAATTGCACGAAAACAGATTTCAAGCTTCGACTTGGTTTATAAACAAAGCCAAGCGGCGTACCATCTCCTTAGCTTCATCACAATCAGGCTCGAATATATGAAACACATGATCTTTCCCTTTTGTCTCCATAATCTCGGCATTGCCTCTCCATTTGCTATTCACCAATTTCTCGTAATACATTTTTCCTCTTTCTCTCAATATATCTCTCTCCGCCACCGTTATTATCACTCTCTCACACTCTAACCCTTCAAGATTCGGCGACCCATCCGCAAACGGATTGATCCATGGGTCATCGGATCCTTTATCGGACGGGCACACGAATCGCCACCATCCGTCCACCATTTGTTTCCTCGCTTCGTCTGTGACCTCCGAGCCGACCGGCTGTGTTCCCCAGAAATATGGGTGGATCATTCCGATGCCTTTGATTTTAACAGTGTGGTTTGATTGTTTGGCTCGGAACGCGAGGTGGTGCGAGATGTTAGCTCCAGCGCTGTCTCCGGCTAGGAAGAACTGGTTGAAATCAGCATAGTCGTTGATCCATGGCTCGTTTCCGGCTTGAACCCCTTGGAGTGCGTTCCATGAGTCTTCGTACGCTGTAGGAAGTGGATGTTCTGGTGCTAGTCTGTCCAAATTATTTAAAAAGATGAAAATAAAACGTTGCTGAAAAATAACCAAACCGAAGTCGTTTATAAACCGTTTGGACTTATCATTATAAATTTCAAAATAGCGAACCAAAACGGTGTTATGTAACCGGACAGAATTAAATTGAATAAACCGAAATTCATTTCTACGTGTCAAAAATAAATATAATCATATCATTATTCCTAAAGATCACTATTTGTTTCTAATTTTAATTTTGTTTGTATGAACGGAACAGACTGAACAAAACAAGAAATAATGTCAAACCGAAACAAAACAAAATCAACTTATTCAGATTTTTTCTAGTATTAATTTGATTCTATGCAATTTTTTTATTTCAAATATTAATCTATACCATTAAAAATGAATCAATCTTTAAAAATCTATTTATGAAAAGTTGTTGGACCCTTTCATTAGAATGATATATTTTATATCACCTTAATTAATCAATTTCACATAATATGTTTAATATTTGTGCCAAACTAAAAGATTATGTGACCAGATTTTGTGCTTATTAACATAAAATAATTATAATAGCATTTATTTTCAAATACCAGAAAGATAGTATTTAGATTTAGTTTTTATTGTCAGTTATGATGATCATTTATCCGATCCACATAAAGACTGATTTACAACATTTATATTAACATATTATATGAACCAAACTTTTGTATACACAGAATGTAAAACTTTTATGTAAAACATAACGTATAGAAAAATGACAATACTTTAAAGTTTTTTTAACTATATTCAAAATTTTATGTGTATACACGAAATTGTTTCTAAAAATCTAACATTTTATTTGAAATCTGAAACTTAACCGAAAATCAAACCTGAAACACAAAAGAATAATTGTGATACCGAAGACATATTCAAAACAGAAAAATATAATTAATATACACAAAACATTTTAGATACTCAGGGTACCGGTTCAGATCTCTGTAGAATCCAAACCTAAACCGACACTGCGGGTCTGAAATTTACTCAATAGATACTTTGCCGTAGACTTGGATCTGAACCGAACATGTATATTTGGATCGGTTTTTATTCGAACTAGAAAAAATGTTTGGACCTAGGAGAGAGTTACATAACAATATACATACAAAATTTTAAATAAATTAATTCATAAATCATATAATTTTATAAAATTCTATGCTTTGATATAATTCAATATTGTAGCATAATAACATACAACAATCATTAACATTATTAAACTTTTGATTGTAAAAAACCCACGCTTTTGAAGCACGGGTCAAGATCTAGTCTATACTATTAAAAGAGAAACATTCTAAAAAAATTTACTTATAAAAGGTTGTTGGACCCTTTCATTACATTAATATTTTTTGGTATTCCCTTATTTATCTCTAACAATAAGTAACTCAATATTCAATAACATTATATACCTTATCATTCACCTATTTTTACTCCTTCTATGAGCTAATCATATAATTTACAATATTTTTAAACGAGAATATGCTAGCGAATTCACAATATCATTAAAATTATTGAAGATTTTTTCATTTATAATTGGTAAGCCCCATTCTCATCTACACAAATCTTACGTATAAATGACAAATCAAATAGTTTTTTAAGTTTTGCGTATTATTATAAAATATATGAGAATTATAATTAATTTTTTTAAAAATATTATCAAAATTTTCTAGGTTTTTATCGGGTCAACCTGTGTCGGTTCACGGGTTAATGTCATGATTTTCGGTTTTATCGGATTTTTAATTAATAGGTTTTCCTTAAATCTGAATTTTGTGGAAACATATCAGTTGGTATAATCATGATAGAATATTACATGAAGAATATAAGGCAGTCCATATTATATATGGCCACCAGTTTACTGGTCCAATTGCAGGTCCGAATCAAATATGAAAACAATGCTTATATCTTAATTCGTCAATAAACTACATATGTATTCCTACTAAAAGGAGTTAAATCATTTTCAAAAATAAAATGTTTTTTTCGTACAATTTCAATGTTTCAATATTGGTTTCTATTTTTTGGTTCTAGAGATATAGGATTTGCTCGATTATTTATGAAAGTCAGTTTAATGTAGGTTTCGTTTTTCTTCTTCGGTTTGCTACAATTTAGTTCGCGGTTTCGGATAAATATACATAAACCTATACACTATATATATTATGTAGAAATTCATTTAAATATATATTTAATTTTGAAAACAAATTCGCGCTTTTAAGCGCGGATCAAAATCTAGTTAGTATATTAAAATCATATCTATTATAGTTTAGTACGATTTTACAGTTAATCAAACCATATTTTCTATTTAATTTGATTTTGATCGGTTTGGTTAAGTATATTCGGGTTAGAGGTCTTAAACCGACCGAACTAGTAAACCTTGGTTCAATAAGTTAACTTAAACTGGATTAATTTACCTGTAATTGACAGAGACAGCGATGATGTTGGCTTGAGCGACTAGTTTGTTAATGCTGGTGTGGTAATTGGGTAGGGAGGCGGAGGCGATGAGAAATGCACCGCCATGGAAATAGAGCACGACTGGAAGTTTCTGACCGGGTTGAATCGAGTCAGGCCTGTAGATTCGGGCTGATAAACCGGTTTTCGGATCGATGATGATATCTTTCGATAGTACGCCGGTTTCTGGATCTAAACCGGGTGGACAAACCTCGGTTCCGGCTAGTCTCTCTAACGTTCCGTCGCTGTGAACAACTAACCATGGAAGCACCTCCAACGATACTTGCTTCTTCGTTGATTCCATGAGAGAGAGACAGTTTATTGTTGTGTCTGTTTGTTAGAAATAAGAGAAAGAGAATGATTAAGGGAGAGAGCTAATAGTTTCTGTTACAAAAGGGTGTTTTTCAAAACCAACCCATATTTTCAAGTCAAACCCAAAACCAACCCCTTTTTTTTTGTCCATACTATTCATCAATAAAATTTCCATATTATCCTTATGTTTTTGAATTATTCACAAAATTGCCATTTTTATTTATTTTTTTATTAATTTCGAAATTAACAAAAAACCAAATACACCATAACCATTTCTTCTTATTTACAAAAATGCCATCATCATCAATTTTTCCAACCACCATGAACCACCATTTTTGAGCTCTAAAGCTCTAGAATTCAATTTTCAACCACTTTTTTTCTCATTCTAACCCAAAAAACTTGATTTCCTCTCATTTCCTCTACATTTCCATCTAAAAAACTCTCATAACTATCATTTTCATAATCACAAACTTCATATTTTCGAGTTTCTTCATTAGTGAATCGTTAAAGATGCTTCTTTTTGCTCATATTCGGAGTTTGGACGGTTGAAAAGGTTGGAAACGAGCTTTACACATGAAACAGGTAACTATTTACATGGTTTTCGTTCTTTTTTCAGATCTGTGTCGTGACGGTAGACTGTTTTGTATGTCTACGCCTCCGTGGAGACTTACGATGCAGTCTTTTTGTCAACGCACGGGTTAGTTTTGCAATTGACCAGACAAATTTTTTTTCTAACGCAGACTTCCCCAGTAGTCTCCGTCTTTACCTTTGACAACAAAAATAAAACTTTCGGTAGACGTACTAAGACGTCTACCTAAAAGAGGTTAGTTTTTCATTTGACCGAACTTTTGACTTTTCAAAATAGACTTCAACGGAACTCTACAGAATGTAGACTGCCACCGAAGTCTATAAAAGGTCAGTTTTGCATTTGACCAAAACTTTGACTTCGTGGAATAGGTTAGTTTTGTGTTTGACCAAAAAGTTTTAAAAGCAATCAAAAATTTATTAAATTGTAGACTTCATATGCAGTCTTCTTATCTTAAAAAAAATTGTAGACTGCGTATAAAGTCTACTTTTTTATTTTGGTCAAATGCAAAACCAACCCGTCGGATTTGAGAGTAGACTTCACAAGAAGTCTACACACCCGTAGACGTTCATTTCAATCTACTGATTTGAAGTCAAACTTGGTCAATTGCAAAACTAACCTCTTTCAAAAAAATTCAAACATGTAGACTGCATATGAAGTCTAGTTCTGAAAGTCAAATCTTGGATGAATTCTGGTCAATTGCAAAAACTAACCTTTTTAAATTGTAGACCGAAAAGAAAGTCTACATGTACAAAATCACAACTTTTATTCAACTATAGAAAGCAACCCGTAAAATGGTCAATTGCAAAAACCAACCCAAAGAGTATACATATTTGACAGTCTACGTCTGTAAACTAAAAAGAACGTCTACATCTTCAGAGACTGAATATTAAGTCTGCATAGAAAAATCTATAAAAATGTAAATTTGTGTATTATTCATTAAATTTTTTCTAGATTTTTTGTTTGACAGTGTGTGTTAGTTAAACCTAATGGGTTTGAGTGATTTTGAAAAGAATTTTTTTTTATAATTATGAAGGTATAATTCATTTGATTTGACAATGTTGTTAGCTAATAATTGTAGACGTATTTGTAAGTCTTCGTTTATAGTTTTGCTAGTAAGGCTGAGCTTGTTTCAAAGCTGAAGTCGGTGACTGTGGAATATAAATTTACATTCCCAGCATATAAGACAACGAAAACTATGTATGTGGCTAAGTGTCGTGTTCAAGGATGTGGTTGGAAACTTAGAGCGAGTGTGAAACATGGGCCAAAGACATTTTAGATGACAAAATATTCGAAAAGGATGAAGAATCAGAAAGGTTGAAGAATGTTCATTGTGCATGATGGCTGTACACATGGTAAACTTCTTGAAATGACACAAGAAAATTATGATCTGGACAACAAAATTGAGAAGATGGTGCTAACCTATTTCTTACCAAACATCATTTAAAACAAATGACTCCGAATAGGAAAATACTCCTCTTATGCCTGTCACGAATAATCGACAAGTACGGAACTTGATCGAGTTATCTAAGACACACTTTGTACGCCTTTGTGTATCAAGCCTGCGCCAAATACACTAAAAATTTTTGGATTTACTATATGTTAGATAATAAGTGTAGACGTTTTTGTAAATCTACAAATGTAGACTGCAGTTGAAGTCTACGTCGTAAATTCTATTAAAAGTGTATTTGTGTATTATTCATCATATTTTTTCATGATTTAATTATTTTACAGTGTATGTTAGTAAAATTTTAATGGTCTTGGATGAATTTCACAATTTAATGTGTTATAATTATACACTTGATACTTATTGCAAATTGTTTTGATTAGTGTTATTCTTGAAAATTTTTGGGAAAATTTTGTATAGATTTTCTTCTTCTCACATGTGTGTTAGTTATTATTTTAGCTTATGGTGGTTTTACTTGTTTGGTTGGTTAGATCTTGTGAAAAAATTGATATCTAACAAAAAATTAATAATATCATACAAGTGAAAACAACTAAAAATGAATACAATGTTTATAGATTATGCATTAAAAATTATTTAAAAATTAATATTTTATTATGAAAGTTATTACAGAGCAATATATTAAAAAGTATTCTTGAGTATGTTTGATTTTTCATAATCTTGATGCTTCAAATAAAGTCTTGGAAAAAGTACCTGCAAAATAAGATAGAGTTATGAGAAAAACATAAGATAAAAAATAAAATCATATTTTAGTAGACTTTTTATTAAGTCTACGTAAAGTTATTGTTTAGTAGACTTTAGTTGAAGTCTACACTAATGGAAAATTTTCATATCTAAAACTGTGCATTTAGAAAATTTGAAAATACTTTGTTCTAGAAAATATTTCAAAAATGGTTTTTTGTCATCCTTGTAACAAAGCAAAAAGATAATGTATGAATCTATAAATTTAGTTCTTTATAAACACAAAATATCTTATAATGAATATATGGAAAGCTTACATTTTTGGGAAGATGATTTGAAAACATTGGATGAGAATACCTGCAAAATAAAATAAAATTATGAAAAATAAGATAAAAATTAAAATCATATTTGAGTAAACTTCTAATGAAATATGCTTAAAAGTCAAGGCTAGTAGACTTCATTTGAAGTCTACCAGCCATAAGTTTTAAGTAGATTCAAATGAAGTCTACTCTATCAAAAAAATAGATCTGAAAAATAAATACATTAAAAATATAAAATAAGTTTAAATATAAAAAACTTTTAAAAATATGATTTAATAGACAAAATATTTATAAATTAAAGACATATTAATATGAATTTTAATATGTAACTTTATTTGAATATAAATACTAGAACACATATTTTAAATCTATAGATGTAAACCTTACATTTCTAGGACGAGAAGAGAACAACTATGGAAGAAAATACCTGCAAAATAAGATAAAATTATTAAAAAACATAGAAAAAAAAAATTAAAGTCATATTTTTGTAGACTTCCAATGAAGTCTGCTTAAACTTTGTGGTTTATTAAACTTCATATGAAGTCTGCAAGCTTTAATAAACTTCTTTAGAAGTCTACACTGTCTGATAATTTTCAGATCTGAAAAAATCTATATATTTTGAAATGTGAAAATAATTTTAAATCTGAAAATACTTTACATAATAGAATTTATAAGGTAAACTAGTAGCAAATTAATGTAGAGAGCTTGATCTATAAATTTATTTGAATATAAACATGTAAATATATATTTAAAATTTATTAATCTAAAACTTACATTTTTAGAGGAGATAATGAAATCCATGAGTGATAATACCTACCAAAAAAAGATAATATTGTGAGAAATAAACATAAAAAATACACATTTAAAATCTATAGATCTAAAACTTACATTTTTTAAAGGAGAAGATGAAAACCATGAATCATAATATCTAAAATGACAAGATAATATTGTGAGAAAGACTTGAGAAAATTTTAGAGAGAAAGAAGATAATGAGAGAGATTTGGAAACAATTGAGAGAATTTTAGAGAGAAGAGAGAAAGTTTTAGAGAGAAGGGAGAGAGTTTTAAAAACTTGTGCAGCCACTTTAGAGAGAGATTGTATAAATTTTGTTTATATAGGGAGACAAAAATGTAACTAGGTTAAAATTTACGATACTGTAGACTTCGTTTGAAGTCTACTAAAATTAAAATTTTGGAGTAGATCTTACCTTAACATAGTAGACCTTTTTGGAAGTCTACTATAATAATTTAATTATTGTTGTTTATTCTTTATTACTTTAATAATTTTAATATATGATTTATTAAATTTATTTTTTTATTTTTTAATAGTTATAGTATATGATTTCACTTTTTTATTCGTAAGGAACTTAACTTAGTTTAAATATAATGATTTTTTGTAAAACAAATTGAAAAATATAGACTGAAAAAGACGTCTTCAGATAAATAAACTTTATTGTAGGTCTACGAAACCCTAAACCACAAATCTCAAACCCTAAATGTTTTGCTTGATAATCAAAAAGTCTCATTTATACAAAATATAAACTACTAAACATTAATATGCAGATTTAAGTTAATAAAACAAAAAAAAAACAAAATCTAAAATCTAACCCTTTGAAATCAACTACTAAAAGACATAACATGTTAGAACCTTTTGTTTATAAACTATGAACATAGTATAACACATGATAACCAAATTAGTATATATTCTTCAAAATTGTTCGATTATATGAAATTTTAATTTATTTACTTCATATTATCCATTATATTGATGATTAGTTAAAAATATCACAATAATTATTTTTATACATTTTCACAATTAAATTATTAGATCAAATTAGAGTGTAGACTACAAAACAAGTATATAAAGTAGACTTCGTAGGAAGTCTATATATATGTAGACTTCTTTTATTACGTGTAGACTTCCAAAGGATAGAAACGTAAAATACATTTCTGTTTTTTGTTTGGTCATAAGGGTTAAATAGTACTTTCACTACTCCTTTAGGTTGGTTTTGCATTTGAATGAAAGTGGGGTATACTTTTATATTTGACTTGAATATTTGGGTTGGTTTTAGCAAATGTACCCAAAAAAATAAGCATCGAGATGATTAAGTTGTTTCTTTGACATATTATAATGAAAAGCCATTTTCAATTTGAATTTATTAAGTGACTCCGAGTGATTAGCGTGTTTTGGTCTTTATTATTACATTTAATGATCCTACCAGCCGAATCCGAATGAAAACTATAGAGATGAAACCAATAAAACCAAACCGATTAAAACTGAACAGAATTAAAATAGTAAAAATGGTTTGGATTTGTTACTACTGAATAAACTGAAGAAACAAATAAATTAAAATATATTAGTATACTTATATATAAACTTAATAATAAA
Organism: Brassica rapa; assembly: GCF_000309985.2. Lineage (NCBI taxonomy): Eukaryota > Viridiplantae > Streptophyta > Magnoliopsida > Brassicales > Brassicaceae > Brassica > Brassica rapa. The sequence goes on from NC_024802.2 coordinate 3,848,640, forward strand.
ATTAATAATATATACATAATTTATTTTATTAATATGATATTTATAAATAATACACTGATTTTAATAATTTGTTACTTTTGAAGTAAAAGGCTGTTTTGTTTTCCTCATTTTCATCAATTTAAATAAAACATGTTTTTATTTCTATTGGTAAATATCTGTTCTAAAACATATTTATATAATAATATTATGAAATTACTATGTCCTTATTTTATTTTAATTTTTTTTGTCATCCTCTTATTTTATTTTAATTTTTTTATAAAACATAAAATATTATATTTAAAAATTAGAGTAAGGAATATGTATTTAGTTTTTAATAAATATGATTTCTAATCATATAAATTAATTTACTATCAAAGGTCAATATATTTATATGATTTTTTGTATAAAACTCAATAACCCAAAAACTAATGGTATATGAACCGGATCAAACCAAATTAGATATGGATCCAATATGGTAGCTAATTTTTATAAATAAAAATGCCGAAAAATGAAAAAAGTCGAACACAAAATAGACCGAAATCAGGAATGAAAAAGTCTAGTTTGTAGATTTTCTCAAAACAATTGTAAAATTTTGCAGGGAATTGATTAAAGTAATCAAGCTTTTTTCTACAATTAGCCAAATAACTATAAGCTTCTTTCAAAAATAATTTAAAATTAATGCTCAAACAAAAAAATTAATTCTTTTTGAATTTTTGTTTTGTTTTATGCATCCTAAAAATTCAACTAATTCACAAAAATGTCATTTCTCTTTTTTTTTGAAATATGTTATATTCATCACCTTTTTACAAAACTGAATTATTTTCTATCACCAATCCTCCTATACATTAAAAGAGAAGTCACTTTAATGATTTCTTATGACGTGTCGGTCATATATGAAGTTTCAAAAAAATTGTTATAATTTGATTGGTCGATTATTTTTAATTTTTATTTATTTAAATTAGATCTAAAAATTTAAGTTAAGTCTAAAAACATTTAAGATCACTTGCCATATAATCTAAAGAATATTACAAATAACAATTTATGGCAACTAAATCTCGAAATTATAGAAAGATTAATAATGTTATATTTTATTACTTTTAATATTTCTAAACTATAAAATAAAATGAAATTTTTTTATATAAGATAATTATAATAGTTTTATATTCTACTTGATGAATGGTATTCAAATATAATTATATAAATAACTATTTAAATATTACAAAATCCAAACATGTTTATTAATATGATTTTTAAATTATTTATCGTTGTTTACAGAATAAATTTATCAGAATTTTAAAATTATTTATAAAAATATAAATCCTACTATATATTGATTGAGAAGTCACATAAGTGATTTTTTATTACGTGTTGATCATAAATGAACTCTTCAAATTGTTATAATTTGATTGACCGATGATTTTTAATTTTATTTATTATAATTATATCTAAAAGGAAAGGATAATTCAATTACCACTTTCCAAATAATCTACATAATATTAGAAATAATTATTTATGGTAACTAATTGTTGAAACTATGAAAGAGTAATAATGCGATCAATTTTTTTATATATTTATAAATTACATAAATTAATACACAAAAGTGTTTATTTGAATTGATATAATGATTTTATATTCGTATAGAAAGAATTATATTTGTATATAAAGTATCATAATAACTATTAATGTCTAATAATTCAATGCATGCTTTATAAATCATTTATAAAATTATAAATACATTTATAAAATTATAAATACATTTATAAGATTATAAATACATTTATAAAAATCAGACGTTTTAAATTATTATAAGAGGTTCTAAGTCATTTATAGAAGCTTATATATTAATTTATAAAATGTATTTTGAAAATTTATCCTCCTATTACAATATTTTGAATTTTTTTATTTTAATGGTAAAATTTCTCAACTATATTTACTTAGTGTAGAAACCCCTAAACTAAATAGTTACTGGTAATAATAGTAATTATGACCTATCAGAGTTTAATTCATTAAATAAAGTTAGTTTAGGGTATTTTCGTTAAATACTTAGTTTGGGGGTTTTTGCCCAAAACAAACTTAGTTAGGGGGTTTTAACGTTAAAATTCCTTATTCTTTTCTTATTATCTATTATTTAAATCCTTATAGTGGGATTTGTTTTATCAAAAACCATTTTCAATCAACTGACGAGATATCTTCTTTTCTAATATCATGCATTTAATATTTAAATATATATATATATATAACAAGATTTGAGTTATCAAAATTATGTATATATTATAACCAGAATATTTTTAAAAATTTATTAGAAGATATTTTATCTCATGGCTGAATTAAAATTTATTAGAGGATATTATATCTCATTGCTTCTCTTGAAAACTAGGTCATTTAGAAACTTAAACTAATTTGCTATATAAATATCGCACCACCCACATTAGTTTCACGCATCTATCTTTTAAGTTTTCATATGTTTTTGATCGTTATAATTTAAATTCTACTTTTGTGATCTTGCGCAGGTGTATGATAATCAATAAGTAACTCATAGACGGGAACACCATTACTGGTAATTTTATGGGAGATTCTTCTTCTCCGTTTATTTTTGTTCTCTTCCTCTCCATGTTGTATCTCTATCTATATATTTGCATCAGTAGTGATTCAACTAACAAAAAGAGACGACTCTGTTTATCCAGGAACTGATCATCCCTTTCGAAAAAGGTAATTTTTTTTTATAAAGTTAAATCACTTATCAAGAATATAATATAAGATATGTATGCTAATCAAGTGCAATTTATTTATTGTGCGTGATCCTCTTCGGTACGTCTGAGAGCCAAAGGTAATCTCAAAGCTTTTTAAAAGCTTTGAAACTCATTGATGTTGTCCTATCAATTATATAATTTGTGATCTTTAAATATTTTTGTTAGAATTACCTCTTTTTTGACTTAAAGCTTAGAGAAAGAAACCGTAAATCATCTATGTTGTTACAATGAAACCAATGATAATAAATTTCAGGTAATTCAAATCTCTCTTTTATATTCCATGGCTGATTTTTTTTATTGGAGTTATGCATGAAATATTTATTTTTTCTCAATTATATTTTTCTGATGTTTTATGATTAATGTTAAATGTGATCGTTTTTTATACGTTCTAATGTATTCTTTGTTTATATGAACATAGTATAAATATCAATATGTAACATCGAATCTTTCATATTAACCATATACATATAACATAAGTATTATATAGTTGTAAATATAAGATCAATTTAATATTAAAGTTAATGTCCGCACATACGTGCGGGCGGTCCACCTAGTTACTATTAACAACCAAACCCAAACTTTAAATGCACTAGAAGTTGGTTTATATATCTTTTTATTGCATTTATTACACATACAAATAATTTATCTTGAATGCACCCCTTAAGGTGAAGCAAAAAAAAACTCTTTTTAATCCCAAATTTATATACGAATATTCATCAGAATTTTTCAAAATGGGTGCATTTGTGTAAAGTTATTTCTTTTTGAATTCATTTGAATTTATTTCTTTGTTTTTCCACATGAAAATATTATTGGTTCTCAATAGCAATAAACCTTATTAACTATCCAATAAATAACACTACATGAACATATTTGTATATTCAAATTACATGATGTTATAACAATAATATTTTAAATATATACTAATAAAATAATTTTAATACATCTTACTCTTATTCTTTTTTTTCATAAATATTTACATGAATCATACTTGATGTTTTTTGACTAATTTTATCTATATATATACTATTAAAATTAAATAATTGTATTAAAAAGAATGTTAAAATACATATTTGATTTTTTAATATTAAAAATTGTATGAAAAGTTTAGTCAAATTCTTTTAGAAATATTATCAATTTTATAGGATTTCTCCGGGTTAACCGGTGTCGGATCACGACTTAATGCTAATTTTTTTGAGTTTTTACAGAGTTTTATGAGGTTTTTAATTAACGAACTTTTTTGTTAAATCTGAACTAGATTACTTGCGGGTCATCGAGTTTATTGGTCTGGCCGCGGGTTTAGGTCGAATATTAAAACAGTGAAACATTTAAATTGAAAAGTTATTCCGCGCTTTCAAAGCACGTATCAAAATCTAGTATATTTATTATATAAACAAGTGATGATATATTATTATAATCAACACGTTGGCAATCCTTCTTTTTTTCAATATTTTATTGAGTAAAATAACCGATGATACATCTATCTTCTATATATATAATAATAAAGTAGACTTACTTCTATCCTCCTGCGTCCATAGTAGTCAGAAAATTGGGGCAATTTATGACACGTGTCACCTAAAAATAAGTCCACGCAACCAAATAATTTCCGTCTCCTTTTTGTTTTTTGAACTGGGCTCATGCGAAACCAAATTTTCCGTTTCATTGTTATTCAGTTGGGCTTTATGTTGTTTATCTCTAGATCCAATATTCCGTTTGTTTTAGTAGAAAAAGAAGTTCCATTTAGGTCATATGGCATCGTAGTTACGCCTCCGATGAGTTCATCCTGAAACACCTTGGGTTTCCATTAAATACTATTTCCAGGCTGTGTAACATCTTTAGCCTCAAATCAGTCGACGTCATAATGAGTGGCGGAGCCAGAAAATTTTGTTACCGGAGTCAATATCTCACATTTTTTTTTAAATTTAAAATATAAATTTTTATAAATAATATGCTATACAATCTAAAATATTTTATTATTATTTAAGAACCTTATAATTTTTATGTTAGTGAACCAATTTCTAAATTAAATTATTTAAATTATAATTTGTTATCCATAATTTAATTATATTTATTATATACATAGATATTAATTGATAATTTCTATACAAGTTATTGTAAACCCCATTTTTTAGCACTAATTCTGCAATGACTTTTAACTTTTCGAACTTGTACATGATTACTTTAGTTAGCAATAAACCCATTTCACGCGGCCTAATTTTAGCATGGGGACTTGGTGGGAAAAAATAATTGGGTTAGATTTAAAATGTTACTAATTGTTTAGTTGAAGTAACGTGGGCTTATGAAGGGACCAGTTTAATTCTCTCTCTTTTCTCTGACCTTTCTCTAGAAAACACAGCAACAATCTTTAGTGGCCGGTTGGCTTACGCCACCGGTTACCAACCCCTCCTTTTGTTTTTTGCTGTGTATATATCTTCGATCGTTAGAATTCGGTGGCGGATTCGAAAGGAGCGGTAGATGTTTATGCGTCATCTCCGGAAAGACAAGTGGAGGAATGATAGAGAAACGACCGGAGGGATGATCGGAACAGTAGCCGGCGGCGAGAAACAAAAGCAGTGTGTCACATTTAGTTTTTTCAAAGAGAGTAGAGAGAGTACAAATCAGATTACAAAGCTGCAATATCTATCAAAAGTAGCATCCTCAGTGATGAGATTCTGTAGTCTAACATGGCAATTCTTGCAAAGGTTTATTGTTACATTCAAGAATTATGTTACGGCTGAGAGGCAGAGATTTAGTATTTATTTAGGTATTTTTTAAATTCTAAACAACAGTACCAAAACCAAATCATTCAAATCTAAAATAGTTAACCCTATGCATAACGGTATAAGTGTTTTTTTTTTGTCAACACGGTATAAGTGTTTATTTACAAACATTTTTATGGTCGTAGAATTTTTCAGTACAGAAATATCATCAAGAGCTTGAAGAAAATATCATCAATGGGCTTTAATGGGCTGGAGCCTGTGAGTTTCATGGCCCAAAAAATCTATACAGTCCAGAACGTGGTCACCGTCATCGGAACACCGCAGGTTGCGAGAAGCTTTCGCATTCAGATTGACCACAACAAAAAAAAAACTCTACGATGCTACTTGTGCGATCCCTCTGCCGTACCGCTGCGGCGGCCTCCGTCGCTACGCTCCGATCATTGAGATCCGCCCCTCCAAATCAGCTATTGCGCAATCGTTCCCTCCTCACGCGAGGATTCTTCGCTGTTTCTTCATTTCCTTCAAATCGAACTCCTTACGGTAATCAACTATAATCGTCGCCTCTTTGTTTCTATATGTTCCGGTGGGAAAGATCGTCTACTTACTAATTAGTGTTGGTGGAATCTTAAGCTTACTGTGTTGATCTTTAAAAGGATCACGACTTGTTTTACCGTTACCTTTGGGAGATAAAGCTCTTTTCTAGATACTAGGGATCACGACTTCCAGATTCATTGTTGTACTATTTACCTTTGAGAGCTATAGCTCCTTTGTTGCCAAGACATTTAGGTCTACTCGTTCATTCACTTTGAGATTGACATGTTTGATGGTAAAAATGATCTGCAAAGACGAGAGTTCATTTTAAAATTACTTTTGAAAGCTATATCCTTTTTTGCAAAGACTTTGAGGTCTTTGTGATTGTTTCATAGTGAAAAAGAGTTTGTTTTGAAGTTTACCTTTGAAAACTATAGCTCTTTCATTTCGCTTTGTATATAACGTGCTTGCTGGTGAAAAAATGGTCAGCAGAGATGTCTGCTCCTGCGTGCACTTTTTTTTTTTTGACGTGTTTGATGGTGAAGCTGCAGATTGTCGGTATCCTCGAGCAATTGGCATAGGAGGTGTGCGCAACTTTAGCGAAGATGTGTCTCACATGCCTGAACTCAAAGACAGTGATGTTCTTAATGCTTTCAAAGGTTTGATGGCTGCAGACTGGTCAGCGCTGCCTTCTGCTGTTGTTAACGAGGCGAAAAAGGCAGTCTCGAAAAACACAGACGACAAGGCAGGGCAAGAGGCCTTGACGAATGTGTTCAGAGCAGCTGAAGCTGTTGAAGAGTTTGGTGGGATTCTCAATTCCCTAAAGATGGAAATCGACGATAGCATTGGGATGAGTGGAGAGGTTTGTTTGTTGTTGTTGTTGACTCACTAACCAACCACATTCTTTTTTTGGGTTTGACATGTTTGATGTGTTCTTATTTTGTTTCAGGATGTGAAGAGCTTACCAGAAGATATAACCAAAGCGCTGCGTCTTGCTTATCATAGGTATGCTACCTACCTAGATGCGTTTGGACCTGAAGAAGTTTATTTGAAGAAGAAGGTTGAGACGGAGTTGGGGACAAAGATGATCCACTTGAAGATGAGATGCAGCGGGCTTGGTTCAGAATGGGGAAAGGTAAATGCACATCTTCTTCGCCAACATATATTAGTTAGAACAGCCTGATTCAAGTGTGGTTTGCATAATTAACGACAAGTTGTATATCTGATCTTTTTGTCGACCTTCATGCATCATCCATGCTATCCAAATTCATGAATTTTGGTTTGATTTTCTTTGGTAGGTTACCGTTCTTGGAACATCAGGACTCTCGGGGTCTTACGTGGAGCAAAGGGCTTAAAACGGACAGAGAAGAATCTTAAATAATGTTTGTTATTTGCGTTATTGTGTCTTCAACACATAATTTGGTCATTGTCGCTGCCCCGAAAAATTTTAAACAAGCTTTTGTGTTCTGTTTTATTACATTAGAGTTTCTTTACTGCTTGTGATTCAACATTTTTCAAATAAAAGAATTGGGGCAACTCTATCTGGTTTTCTCCATGACCAAGACTCTGCAGGAGACTTAGGAGGCGGTGGAAGCAATGCAGCTTTTCTTCCTAAACCAAATGGCCATCGTTGGCAATCACACAGCTATTGAAACGCTGACCATTTCTTAATTTCATTCAAATAATACATTTGTCATTGATTCTCCAGCTCTATACCTTTCAAGCTCGAATACCTTGAAAACTTTCGCCGTGATATATCCTTCTATACTCTAATCACTCGGACAACACTGAAAAACTACTGCTTCCGACCGAACAAACTCCATGCCCTCTTGCTCTACAATTTTGTGTTCGTTGGTGGATTGATAATTTAGGGTCTCCATGTCTATCCTTGGCATATGCCTTAGTTTTTCCATCGCCCGAGTTCTGATCTGGATAATATGGGGCTGTTTATTTCACTATTTATCATCTTCATCCATTTCACCATTTATCATCTTCATCCAAATGATTCATTTGTATGATCTATTCAAATGATTCATTCAGATTTTTGTGATTGTTTGTTTGTCCATCCACATAGTTCATAGATGAATCATCTAAATAGATTTTTAAACAAATTACCAAAATACCCTTGTATTGATTTAATCATATGTTTGACTAGGTGATTTTCCCGTACTCATGCACGGGTATAAATATTTATACAATAAATAAAATATAATAATTTATTGACATTTACTTTTAATTTTAAATTAATTTATAATTTATATGTATAATTTATATTAATAATATTATATTACTTTAATTAGACATGATTTTTGATATGTTATATCTAGTCGGTTTTATTGTTTTTACAGTCAATTTAGTTTTCATTTGTGCATATTGGATTGCATCTATTTATCTGAATTCAACTATAATATTTTTTATTTTAAATATATTAAAGTTTTGATTAATTTTCTTATTTGCAATTAGGTTGGTCGTTGTTTTATATATGTAAATGTATTTTAGTAAGATTATGTATAACTTAAAATATATTATACTTAGATTGAAATAAAAAACAAACGAAAGTATTTGATTCCAAATTACATAAATTAATATAACGCTCTGAAGTCTCATGTATATATATAAATTTTACAAAAGATCTAATATGTAACAGTTGGTTAATATTTTATTTTAGTTTATTAATATAGTTTGAGTCATCCTATATTTATATTTATAAAATAAATAAATAAATTATTATTATAAAATTATATATTCTCATTGTAGTTAAATCTATGATTTTAGATATTAGTTGGATTAGTCGATATTTATAAAATAAATAAATAAATTATTACTATAAAATTATATATTCTTATTGTAGTTAAATCTATGATTTTAGATATAAGTTGGATCGAGTCACTCATGTTGTGTGTATATTCAGTTACATATATTCTTTCAAATTCAGATTGACATGTACTTATTATTTCTTATAATTAGGTCAAATCAAATTAGTTATATTGATCTCTTGAATGTGCATGTATTTCCATATTATTTATCAAATTATATGTTGATATTTAAAAGTATTAGAAAATAAAACGATGATCAATAGGAATTTACATAAGTAACTGATAAATTTTTGAAAGATCGTGAACACATATCAATATTTATAATAATTAAAATATTTGATAAATTCTAAATATTTTTTTGCCTTAGATTTATTGAATGACAACATGAAATTTATTTTTAATAAACTTAAAATGAGAATTGAGGTTTGCTTGGGTATTTTGTTTACAGCTATATTAAGTTCCACCAACATAAAAACATAAAATAAAAGATCAATCTAAATATTAAGAAAACAAATAGTTCTTTTTGTATTGTTTAAAATTATGTTTTAAAATAAAAAATATTAATTTTTCTAATATCAAGATTATCTATGTAAACTTGTTGTTTGAAATCACATTATATACAAAAATATTTTTTTTCATCTAAGAAAAAAAAAATAGATATAAAGAATGTAATTTTTTGAACAAAAAAAGTATTTTATTACTTCAAAGGTATATTTATGTTATTTAAAAATATGTTTTAAATGTAGTATTACTATTTTGTGAACTTTCCTTTTTAATGAAATCATATTATATATAATATATTTTCGCTTTTAAATTCATGTTTTTAACTTTATAAATATTACCTTTATATGTTATTTGGAAGTTTTTTAAAAGGAAACTATATAAAAAATCAATAATAGTATTTAAATTTAAAATTTTTTATTCACTAAGGATTCCTCGGTAATTAACCGTCGTAAGAATTAACGTAAGCGCGACACATAGGAAAGTGACTTCTCAAATAATATTATAGAGAGATTAATTTTAACTATATTACATTTAATTATTTAGTTTAATATATTTACATTAGAATTATTTCAAAATTAACGAGTTTTCTTTTTGCGGTTTGGGCGGGAAAAAAAAAGATTTTTCGGTTTTAGCGAGAAAACACATTTTTTTTTTGTTTTGGCGGGAAAACAAAATTTCTTGGTTATGGCGGAAAAACGAGATTTTTCGGTTTTGACGGGAAAATACAAATTTTCAGTTTTGGCGACAAATTAGTTTTTCTAGTTTTGGCGGAAAACACGTTTTTGGTGGGAAAATGCGTTTTTTGCGGTTTTGGAGGGAAACACGTTTTTGCGATTTTCGCGGGAAAACAAAATTTTTCGGTTTTGGCGAGAAAACGAGATCTTTCGTTATTGGCGGGAAAACGTGTTTTTGCGGTTTTGGCGGAAAAACACGATTTTGCAGTTTTGGCGGAAAAATACGTTTTTGCGGTTTTGGCGGGAAAACACGTTTTTGCGGTTTTGGCGGGAAAACACATTTTTGCAGTTTTGGCGAGAAAATGCGTTTTTGCGATTTTCGCGAAAAAACGCGTTTATGCAGTTTTGGCAGGAAATCATGTTTTTGCGGTTTTGGCGGGGAAACACGTTTTTGGCGGGAGAACATATTGTTTTGCGTTTTTTGCAATTTTTGCGGAAAAACGAAGTTTTTCGGTTTTGGCGGGAAAATGAGATTTTTCGGTTTTGGTGGGAAAACGTGTTTTTTCGGTTTTGGCGGAAAATAAGATTTTTGGTTTTAGCGGGAAAACATTTTTTTTTTGTTTTGGCGGGAAAACACGTTTTTGCAATTTTGGCGGAAAAACGTGTTTTGTGTTTTGGCGGAAAAACGAGATTTTTGGTTTTAGCGGGAAAACACGTTTTTTTTTGTTTTGGCGGGAAAACACGTTTTTGCAATTTTGGCGGGAAAACGTGTTTTCTGTTTTGGCGGAATAATATGTTTTGGGGTGTTGGCGTGAAAACATGTTTGATTTTGGCATGAAAACACTTTTTGTGTTTTTGCGGGAAAACACGTTTTTGCAATTTTGACGGGAAAACACGTTTTTGTAATTTTGGCAGGAAAATGCGTTTTTGGGGTTTTGCCGTGAAAAGTTTTTAGGTTTTCGCGCGAAAACGTGTTTTTGTAGTTTTGTTAGTTTTCGTATATGATAAAAATGATATTATGTTTAGGTTTATAATTTGTGAATTACATTAGGGGCATAATAGACATTATACCATTTTGAATGAACCATCTCTTTTCAAATGATCCAAATTGTTTCAGCTGAATGGACTTTAAAATTAAGTCTAAATTTCCAAAAATCATCTAGATGATCCATCTGAATGAATTGCACTTTTAGTACCTAAACAAACAAAACTCTCATTTTCATCTAAATGACTCATCCAGATGGAGAAACAAACGAGCTCTAACAGTCTGAAACCAAACACAATCAGAACGAAAGGTTTGAAAACGAAACACAAAAGGCAAAGGAGTTTTTACTTCATGGTCATAGTCAAAATCCGTGACAAGTGAAAGGGTTTTTATTTAGATTTTTGGGGGTTTAGGTTTTAAAGAGAAGTGCTGAGCTGCACAGTGACGGTCTATCTTCCTTTTTTTGAGCAACCAGTGACAGTCTATCTAACATCATTTGGATTGTTTTTAATGCACGAATACTTTTAATGTTTCTTATCTAATAAACAATTTTCTATATATTAAATTAAAAGAACATTTTATAGTCTCAGTAAGAGGAAGAAGGGTTAAGAATTTACCCAGTTTGAAATGTTACATTGTCCGAAGAACCCTAGATGCTGTGGGAGTAAAGGATCGTCAATAAATGCGTTCTAGTGTGTTGTAGATTCTTATCCAAGACTTGTGTGATTTGATGATGCCATGTGAATCACTAAAAACATGTGAAGTGTATGGCTAACCCTATAATGAAAGTTTCGTAAGGAGACTGAAGCAGACTACCATGAGACAAAAGATTTGTTTTTCAAAAGAGATTCAATTTGAAACTCTTATATGTCCAAGGTTCAATATTGAAATAATTTCAGAGGTTTTCCCAGACTTTGTCCGTGTCAACAAACAATTCAAAATGCCTCAAATTTTTTAGAACACGTCTCGGTCAAATAACAATGATTCGAAGCACTTATTTTTACACTATTTCGGAAACTAAAAGACTCAATCGTATGAATATGTAAAATACAGGATTTCCAATCCTAGCAGGAAAAGGAGGGAAACAGCTACCCAATGACTTCGAAAGAATTGAACGAGGAGCCGTATGAAATGAAAATCTCATGTCCGGTTCTGTAGAGTGGCAGTAAGGGTGGCTTATCTGTCAACTTTTCCACTATCACCCTCAAAAAAACAAACTCTGACTTACGTAAAGTTGCCAGAGTACGATTAACCTTGGGAAATCACTGCTTATATACATGGTATTGGCCATAATTTACAAGAACATTATGTAGTCTTAGTAAGAGGGGGAAGGGCCTTGTGTTGAATCAAATGATTCACTTCATAGTCTGATAGATCCTTGGTGGAACTTATTAATCGGACGAAAATAAAGATAGAGTCTCATTCTACATGTCAATACTGACAACAATGAAATTTATAGTAAGATGAAAATCTGTTGACTTTTAAAATCGTGAGGGTTCAAGTCCCTCTATCCCCAACCCTACTGCCTAAAAAAGCTTGTTTGACACCTTACCTTTTTTTTAGTTATTCAAGATACAAGTTTTTAGCTTTGTGCATGACCGGCTAAATAATATAATTAATGGTTAGACTTTTAAGTTTTTCACAAAGGGAGGAAAGGAAGTGATTATAAAATCAGTTGTTACAGCATTACCAAACCATGTGATGTCTTATTACGTCTACTTAAGGCAACCGCCAAAAAACTGACAACCGCGGTCGCACAATTCTGGTGGAGTCCAGGGGGAAGTAGAAGAGGAATGCACTAAAAATCATGGGATAAAGTATGTATCGATAAGGAGGATGGAGGACTAGGTTTTAAAGATATCATTTATTTCAACACATTCAATGCTCGGTAAACAGTTATGACGTCTGATTGAGAAGTCAAATACTTTATTTTCCCGAGTGTTCAAAGGACGATATTGCAGGAATGCCTCACCCCTAGAACCGATTCGTTCATATTCTCCGTCATATGGCTGGCGGAGTATCGTTTCTGCTAGATCTCTGATAAGCAAATGACTAATTAAAAGGGTGGGATCAAGATTATATATATATATATATATATATATATATGTATGGAACGATCCATGGCTCCCAACCACTCGCCTGAGACCAGTAAATAAAAATCAACACAATTTCGACCTAGACCTAACTGTGGATTCTCTTATTAATTCTACTTCGTGAACATGGAATTCATAAGCACTCCGGGCTTTGATGGATTCCCAGGATGTGAAAAATATAGAAAGTATACCACTGAGTAAAACCGAGATGGTGGACAGGGATGGATGACATTTCAAAAATAATGGGAAGTATACGGTTAAATCAGGATATCTGATAGAACGAGTTTATCGAGATAGGGAAAGACCACCTTTAATGTTTGGACCCACAGTTGATGTTTTGAAGGCGTTCTGCTAGAAAATACGATGCCCTCCAAAGATAAAATATTTTCTATGACAATTGGTGACATGGTGTATAACAGTCAAGAAGAATCTGAAAGCGCGAGGAATACAAGGGGATATATGTTGTGCACGATGTGGAGCGGATGAGGAATTAATCAACCATGTGTTCTTTGAATTTCATCCAACACTTCAGGTTTGGGCTCTCTCCAAAATACCATCAAACCCATAAATTTTCCCAACAAGCTTCCTCTTTACAAATATGGATCATCTCTTCTAGAGAGGTTTCCCACAGATGGATGATTATCAGTTTGCGTGGATACTATGATATATTTGGAAAGGATGGAATAATAAAAATTTTAGTAATCTGGACATGGACCTTAGGGACACGTTCAAATTGGCAGAAACAAAGTCAACACTTTGGGCTGATGTTGGGGTCAAAAACGGTTACGACAAATTTAACATTTAAAACGTCCGAGGAAGAAAATAAGAATTTCTCCGAAGAGTACTTTTCGAAATAGATTCTTTCTTACGAAAAAGCTTTACGGAAGAAAGAATCGAGATGTCCGACGAAAGCTCGAAACAGGTCGTTACGCAGCGACCGAACGTCCGTCCCGCTCGGTCGCTACGTAGCGACCGAGCTCAAGCCAAGGCTCGGTCGCTACGTAACGAACGAGCTCGAGCCAAAGCTCGGTCGCTACGTAGCGACCGAGCGATCGTCCCGCTCGGTCGCTACGTAGCGACCGAGCTCAAGCCAAAGCTCGGTCGCTATGTAGCGACCGAGCGCTCGTCCCGCTCGATCGCTACGTAGCGATCGGGCTCGAGCCAAAGTTCGGTCGCTGCGTAGCGATTGAACTCTTCCGAACATCGACAGACATCAATCCATGCATTCTCGTCAAACCTTCGAATGCTATCTCCCGAAGACCGTAGTAAGCTCAGTCCATGTTTTCCGCTATTCTAACTTATCAATCAAACTTCGCGGATTAGAAACCGCGGAAGGTTCGTTCTTTATCAAAAAGATATCGTAGTAAACGTGTCGAGTCGGAAGACGGCCCAAAGGGACCTAAAACACGACTCGAGGCCCATCCTACGATTTATTAACTAAAAGCCCGTAAACCGCAGCACGGTTTACGCTTGGCCCACAATGAAGGATAAATGTCAAGTTTCCGCGGATAAATACGGAAGTTTTGAAGATAATTGTGAAGATCGGGAAAAATGGAATATCTCCATTTTTGTGCTATGACGGCTTAAGGGCAGAAGAGTAAAAGCGTAAACCGACCTTGGAGCTAGTATATAAGGAGTCCTAGGCGAGGAGCATGAGGGGAGAACTTTTTTCAGAGCAAACTTAGCACTTAAAGCAATTTAGGTAATTTTCCGTTTTTGTTATTTCGAGCTGCGACTCAATTAGGTTTAGCCGTCTTAGGGTTGCTAGAACTAGGAATCTCGCCGACAGCTTTCGAGCCCAGACTTATACCTTGTTGTAAACGCTCATACGCAAATTCGGAATAAGATCTTCTTTGCTCTCTTTTTCGATTTCTTATACTTTATCGTTGTTATTCTCGTGTACTGATTGCTTGACGTGTGGTAATTAGCAGATATCCGGGTCCTCTGGGAAATTAGGATTTTCCTAGTTTCCTTATTTAAACGGAAATCGACAGTGTGAATTTCGGTTCCCACAGCTGAAGCACACGTATTGAACGAAAATAGGATAGTATCCCCGGTCGAGGTTACGACTCTCCAATCAATCCCATGGAGATGGTGCTTCATAGATGGTTCCCGGAAGGAGTATGATATTTTCTCCGGACAAGATTGGCTTAGTACTCTAGAAGGATTTAATGGGCTTTTGGACTCATCATGGATCTAACCATTCCCATATAAGTACGATTACGCCTTTCAGGTACACCATTCCGCCATGGAGAATCAGGAGGCGTTGTGTATTGAGCAATGATTCCTAATTTCTAGAGGAGTTTGGCAAATGCTCCAGGATGTTGTCCTGTTTCATCATATCTGCCATAAAATTCACCACCTCTATCTGACCTAATGATTTTCACCTTTCTATCTGATTGTCTCTCAACTCCAGTAATGAATACTTGTACATCATCCACAGATTGAGACTTTTCATGCAATAGATAGAGATAACAATAACGTGAATAATCATCGATAAAAGTAATGAAGTACTTTTCGCCTCCGAAAGTTGGAACGTCAAAAGGTCCACAAATATCTGTATATATGATTTCAAGAAGTTGTGTACTTCTTGTGGCTCCTCTTTTGGTGTGTTTAGTTTGCTTGCCCTTAATGCAATCTATACACTCTTTACTATTAGTAAAATCAAGACTCGGAATGACTCCATCTTTTACCAACCTTTTGATTCTTTCACTAGAAATGTGTCCTAGTCTTTTATGCCACAAGAAATATGAATCATTCGCACATGCTTTAGTTTTACGTTTATCTTGCAGGGTGAGATGTGTTTCAAAATTTTGATCAGACAAATTTAATTTGTAAAGACCATTAACTAATATTCCAGAACCAATTTTATTAGAGTTCAGAAATAAATTGAAACAACCATCTCCTTGAGAAGACTTAAAACCAGCCAAATCAAGATTGCTTACTGAAACTAAATTACGGGAAATAGATGGAACATAAAGAGTTTGAAATAAATCCAAACAAAAACCACTATCTAAAATGAGACGATAAATGCCAATAGCTTCAACTGGCGCTCTGTCTCGATTCCCCATAAGTATATAGTTTTCATTTGGATTTATGGTCTGGGTTGTAAGGAATCCCTGCAAGGAATTAGTTACATGTACATTAGCACCGCTATCAATCCACCAAGTATCAGAAGAAACATGAGCAAAGTTAGATTCGAAAAAGCTTACTGAACCCATAGGATTACCTTTCTTTTCAAACAATTCTTTTCTTTTAGGGCAATCTTTCTGAAAATGTCCAGATTTTTTGCAAAAGTTGCATCGGTCATCTTTTCTTGCCTTCTTCTCATTGACTTGATTAGAATCATTCATCCTGGGTGGTGCTCTTTTATGACTTGCTTGATATCTTTTCCCAGCTTTAGGTCCAGCTCCTTGGACATAGTGGGCAACCTTAATACCTTCACGACCAAGCCTTGATTCCTTTTGGACCAGTTTGTTAGCCAATTCAATCGACGTCCACTTTTCAACAATGGCGTTGTAATTGATTTGGAATGGTCCATACTGAGGAGGTAAAGAGTTTAGGATAAACTGGACAAGAAATGAATCATCCACACTCATTCCTGAACCCTTTAGCTTAGCCGCAAGATTGGTCATTTCAATGCAATGTTCATGCATAGACTTTGTGCCATCATGTTTCATGGTTGTAAGATCTGCCATAGGTTTCCCAGCAAGGGATTTGTCTGCAGTCTTAAACCGTTCTTCTATAGCTGCTAGATAAGCCTTAGCTTTCTCTGCAACTGGAAGGAAAGTTTTGATGTTACTAGCTATTGTCATCCTTAAGAACATGATGCTCAATCTGTTGGCTTTCTCCCACGCTTTATGGAAACTCTTTTCTTCCTCAGTACTATCATTTGTGAGTTGGCTAGGCTCTTCTTCACGAAGTGCCAAGTCCAAATCTAGTACACCTAATGTGAACTCAACTTAATTTCTCTTTCCATTCGGAGAAGTTGGTTCCAGTGAGGATGGGGACATAAGAGACCATAGATGACAAATTAGCGGGAGAAGATGCTGCATTTTAGAGATAGAACAAGTATTAATTAAGTTTCAAAATTTAATCAACACGAAAAGTTGAATGTATATGACAAGAAATTATAATGTTCCTGTGGGAATCACATAATCTCATATAAGGTCACACATTCATGGAACTTTATTGAATGATGTACCGAATTACTCAAATTAGGTTATATGTAGATATCCTTAGCTTTCACGATAACAATCATTCCATTATTGAATGATGTATTTAATTACTCAAACCAAATCATATGTGGATATCTTTAGTTTACACAATACATACGCTCTTAAGTAACTGATCAATTTTCATGATTATAGTCTACCTGTGGATTACTAAATAATTCATAAGAAGATCAAAAACTTTGCTTAAATAATAATTTTTAGTTGCAACAATTATAGGGTAAAGTCACTATGGTGATATCTAAACCCTAATAAGCACTTTATGTGAAATAATGTTTTGTACTAATTGTGTTTTATATGTATATAAATTATTTCTATACAGATTACGAATAGAAAAATTTATAAAGTGCAAATTCGGTTTTGTACGAATTATGTACAAAACGATTATGCAGTATATACAAAACACGTTGTACTAATTATGCACAGATCGATTATTATTATCAATTTTGCACAAAAACTTCACGAATCATTATTTAGGTCTTTGAAAACCCTAATTTACATAATCCCGAAATTTGCACGAAAAAGGATTTGCGGAAAAACCCTAATTCGCAGAACACCGTTTTTGCACGGATTCTGTTAAATTATAATTCGGGTATGCACAAACTATGCACGATTCTTTTAAACAGAAAGTTAATTATTTCAGATGCACAGAATACGCACGATTTTATCAAAACAGACCTAATATAATTTTCAGATCAGCACTAACTTTGCACACATACGAAAATTAAACCCTTAAGCAGATCTAGAAATCATAATACTTAGATCTATCAGTTTCAGTTATCAAGTTCATAGATCTATTATTTTTAATGGATTAAAAAGATGTTCATAACCTTGCTCTGATACCACATGTAAGTTAAAATTACATGAACCCTAAAATTTTTAAACATCTAGATTAATCACATAATAGAATCATATGAATGTTTATAGAGTTACTTGGATTCATTGTGCCTGAGAGATCTTCCTGAATGGAAGATGAACAGCTCAATCTTTTCTAGAAACTTTTAGGTTTCTCTCGCCTCGTCTATAACGTTAGTTGTTGCTTTTAAAATATCTTTATGATGGTCTAAAGATATGTATGTATAGGTGGAGAGATGACCTAATTCCTCTTTAAGGTTTCCTTTAGATTAATCTCAACCGTCCATCAAAGTAGAGATAGATTATGAATTACTCCATTATTTTCAATTTCATTGGTCACCAAATATATTAAATAATATCAATATTCTAATAGAAAACGGATAACTATAAGACCATATAATAGGGAAATGAAATATTCCTTACACTTACATCTCCCTATATTTTTCACGATCAGTTAGAGCAACATTATCGGGGCTTCTAAGCCTCGTTGCTTAGCCCAATTCGGCCCAAATTTAAATCAAAATTGGAGAATAATAAAAGAGTCGTTTTTCAGGTAAGAAGTTTTTGGCCGAAGTGCTTGTGTCACGTGGCAAGTGGTAATAGGAAGTAGGAAGCGGTAGAGAGAAGTGGTCGTTCGGTCTCCATCCATTCTCTTCGTCTCCCTCTCTCTCTCTCTCTCTCTCTCTCTCTCTCTCTCTCTCTCTCTCTCTCTCTCTCTCTCTCTCTCTCTCTCTCTCTCTCTCTCTCTCTCTCTCTCTCTCTCTCTCCGGAGAAGGCGATTTCTCGAGCAGTGAAGCAGCGTCGCTTACCACACCGATCTACCGTTCAATCCAAAGCTCTACCGCTGCATCGAATCTCCACCAGGTTCGTCCTTCTTCTCTGAACTTATTTATTGCGATAATCGGTGAGATTTGTCGATCTAATATTTTTTTTGGTTTGATTCCTTTTTGCATGCGTGGTGTTTGATCTCGGTGTGCATCGTCTCACTATTCTCTCTCTCTCTCGACGGTAGATTTCGGCCGCCGTCGTCTATTCTCACCCAATCCACAAGGATCTCGCCGTCGTGCTCTGAATTGAAACGATACAAGGTTTGTCTTCTATCTCTGTTAATATTCTATCTCTATTATAGCCAAAGATTTAGAGGAATCATATAAACTAATTGATTGGTTTGTCACTGAATGTTTGGTTGTATAGTTCGTGTGTATAGTTTCTGAATGTTTGGTTGTATAGTTTCTGATGGTTTTGTTGGCGAGGAATTTGATTGTGAACTGATCTGTGTTTGATTGTATAGTCGATTGATTTGTGTATTTTAGATTAAATTTTGGATTTTATACTCGATGGATTTGTGTTTGTTTGACAATTTGAATGTATACTTGATTGATTAGTGAATTCGACAATGAAAACAAAGAAGAAATTTAACTAAGTAGGTGTGGACATTTAAGGAAGACGTTGTAGTGAGTGTTGTAGTTAGTTTGGTTTTGTAGTTATTAGTTTCGAACTAATAAGCCGTCTATAACGAGTATAAGTTTATTGTTTGGCTCTTTGTAAGTGGAGTGTATTTTGTTTCTAACCAAATGAAAATCATATTTAGTTACTTGATTGCTTTGATGGTTGTTATGCTTGTAATAACTATTGATTAGACCCTAGTAGTTGATGGTTAGGTCTTTATTTAAAGCTCTTTGATGGTTGTTATCCTTGTCTTTATGATATCTTTCTCTCTTATTTCTTTATATAATCCGCAACAAGCTTTAATTCTTGTTGTGGTAATCTCTTTCTCTCTTGTTTATCTCTTGTTTCTCTCTTGTTTCTCTCCGGTTTCTCTTTCTTTCTTTTATAATCCTCTCATTCTGCTCGCTATGGATTCAACGAATCCATTGAATCCATATAGTGACTCCCGTAGCTATAGCTATCTTCTCCACAGTCAAAACTTCCAGTATGGAAGTTATCCTTCGAGTCAAAACTTTGGAGGAGGATCCAAGATACCTCCTTTTAGTTCACAACAACCCGACGCTCCAGCTTCACGTGAAGACCCACCAGTTGCCTCTAGGGAGAGAAGGCAACGGACTCCAGCTGATGACGAGGTCGTAATAAGTGTGTGGCTCAACACATCTAAGGATGCTGTTGTTGGAAATGAACAAAAATCTGGGACGTTCTGGAAACGTGTTGCTGAGTATTATGCATCAACCCCACATGCTAAAGAGAGTGGTGAACCTAGAGAGTGGCTCCATCTTAAGCAGAGGTGTCAAAAGATTAATGACTACACCAACAAATTATGTGGTGCATACGCGGCAGCAGAGAGACATATCAGTTCTGGTCAGAGCGACACTGATGTCCTCAAGGTGGCTCATGATATTTACTTCGCTGATCACAAGAGGAAATTCAATCTGGAGCATGCGTGGTGTGTGTTAAGGTTTGAGCAGAACTGGCTCAGCCTTAACACTCCTAAACCTACTGGGAGTTCAAAGCGAAACGCTGGAGAGTTTTGTTCGCAAACATCAAGCACTACTGTTGGTGATCAAGAGGTGCGTCCAGAGGGTAGCAAGGCAGCTAAAGCTAGAAAGAATAATACTCAAGGAATAAAATCTATTGCTGATTAAACGACCGTCATGGAGTTGAAGAAGGAGGATCTCATGATGAAGGAGAGATTGTCAAAGCTTGTCATTCTAGACACACTCCTAGCCAAGACAGGACCACTAAGCGAGGCTGAGGAAGTTGTGAAGAACAAGCTGCTCGCTCAGTATTTCTGAAAATGTTATCGCATTTATTATGTATCTGTTTCCTGAAAATATCTTTTAAATTCTGTGTTTTCTGCTTCCATGTCTAATGTATTTCTGCTTCGTAGTAATGAAATAAATGTTTCCTTAAATTATTGTTTTTCTGTTTACTTTCGTGATGTCTAATGTACTTTCGTAGTAATGAAATAACTGTTTTTGCAGGTTTATTTAAATGGGGAGATATAGTTACAGCCAACCTTCAGATTCTTCAGAGTATGGTGGGGAGATATCTGAGTACAGCGAGACGGAAGACCTCATTCGTCGTGACCAAGAAGAGTTGAGCATGAAATATGGTGACACGGCTCAGTACCCTCCGCAGTACCCTCCACAACCGGAGGTCGAGTTTGGATTCCCCCAGGTTTGCTACTGTGGTGGTGCACCAAAGATAGCTACATCATATACAAGGCTTGATCCAGGGAGGAGATACTACACTTGCGAGCATGTGGATAATGGAGAATGCCATGTGTGGAAATGGTGGGACATCGCAGTCATGGAGGAGATGAGGGCGAGGGATAAACACATACTTCAGTTGGAGGAAAAGGTAGACAATCTGAACCTTATGAGTGACTATGAGACAGATGAGAAGGTGCTTAGGCTAGAGCAGTTAGTTTGTGACTTGGCAAAGAAGGAATCTAGTTTTATAAATGGCTTTGAGGTATTCATTGGTGTAATGCTCATCGTTTTAGTTCTACTAGGGTTGGTGATCGTATTGAAGTGATTCTCCGTGCTTGGCAAAGAAGAAATCTAGTTCTACTTGGGTTGTTGTTTTAGTTTCAAGCGTAGTGAACTTTAAAGACAAAGACTAATGTAATGAAGGATGTATCTTTAACGTGAACTTTAAAGACAGAGTTTTGTTGGTCCGTGAAACTTGAAAACAAAACAAACATCCCTCCTCACCAAAAATTGTTGGTCCGTGAAACTTGAAAACAAAACAAACTTGAAAACAAACAAACATTAGATGTGTAAGAGTCACATGATTTGTTTTTTATTTCCACAACAAAACAATATACAATCACAAGCTGTATAATTTCAATCACACTAGTATCACAAGATACACTTATTTGATCCTATAAATATGATAGATCGTTGGAAATTTTAAGACATCCCTCCTCTTATACCAAATCTTCTTCTCTATCATCAACTTTTCATTTAAAAAAAAAAATCTAATGGCATCTTCTTCTCATTATCACTACCACAAAGATGATGATGATGAAATTGATTCCATGTTAGATGATTATGCTGAAAAATTTGATCTTATTCCAGAACCAAAAGAGCGAAAGCAACGTATTTTTATCGAGAGGCACCAGAAGAAGGCCACCAGATGCTCTGGGATGATTACTTTAGCGAGACTCTAACTTACACGCTCCAATTATTACGGAGACGGTTTCGAATGAACTAATCATTGTTCCTGCATATTGTGCATCGTCTCTCCATAGAAATACTGTATTTTAAACCAAGAGAAGATTGTACCGGACGGTCTAGTCTAACACCCCTACAAAAATGTACTGCATCAATTCGACAGTTGGCATATGGCGGTGCAGCTGATTCACTTGATGAGTATGTTCGACTTGCTGAAACGACAGCTCGGAAATGTTTGCACAATTTTACGGCCGGTATAATCAGCTTGTTTGGTGATGAATACCTACGACATCCCACACAAGAGGATCTGCAAAGACTACTCTATATCGAAGAACAACGTTGGTTCCCGGGGATGATTGGAAGCATCGACTGTATGCATAGGGAGTGGAAGAATTGCCCCACGGCTTGGAAAGGAATGTATTCACGAGGAACCGGAAAACCAACAATTGTCTTGGAGGCGGTAGCTTCAAGTGACCTTTGGATATGGCATGCATTTTTTGGAGCTCCAGGTACTATGAACGATCTTAATATTCTTGATCGATCACCCGTTTTTGATGACATTATTAACGGAATAGCGCCACAAGTAAACTTCTATGTTAATGGTAATCCATACCATTTGGCATATTATCTCACTGATGGTATTTATCCGAAATGGGCGACTTTTATTCAATCTATCCGACTTCCACAAAGTGAGAAACATTCGTTATTTGCTAAAACCCAAGAAGCTGTTCGAAAAGATGTTGAGCGTGCCTTCGGAATTCTGCAAGCTAGATTTGCCGTTGTGAAAAATCCATCTAAGTTATGGAATAAAGACAAAATAGCAAATATTATGAGAGCATGCATCATTCTCCATAATATGATTGTCGAGGATGAACGATCAACAAACACTCTAGATAATGTTAGAGAATTTCAAGAAAGCGAAGACGAGGATACATTTACCGTTACTAGGCCTTCAAATCTCGGCAGTGCAATGGATCGTCGAACGAGCGTTCGTAATAGACAAGCCCATGAACAATTAAAATACGATTTGATTGAAAATATATGGGCTAAATTTGGACATCTTCCAAATAACATATGATTTTTAAGTTTCTATGAATTGAATAAAATGTGTGTTTGCTATTATTTCTGAAGTTTTTTTATGTATGGAATGTAATAAAATGTTTGTAATTTTAAATCAAATTAATAAAAATCTTTCTTTTTTTTAGTGGTGATTATAAATGGGTATATGTTCAGGATTATATGTCTTAATTACTAATTATTAATAAAAAATAATATTTTATACCTAAGAACCTTCAAAAAGTTCTATTGATAATGTTGTTTTTCACTTAAGTATCTTAGAAAAGTGCTTAGACTAGAAATACTAATTAAAAACTCTAAGAAATTTTCTAAGAAGTGTGTTGATAATGTTGCTCTTAGGAGCCTTAAGATGAGGATTTTTAGTGCTTTTGAGCTTTAAGAAGTTATGCTCAGATTTCTCATACTTTGGATGGACCAAAATTAACGTTAATTAATGAAGCTATTAAAAATTGCATGTCCAGAAGAAAGATCTATACGCCTCATTGTCTCTGGTTTCCATCTGCATGCGTGGCTTCCCGTTAGTCTATTTCGTAGTGTGAAAATTTTCACGACTAGATGAATAAACCAATGGGTTCAAACTTTAACTTGGGCTCCCTTATATTGGAAAAACGAATATTGCGTTGATTGAATTGAATGAATAAAGTAAATGTAAACCAAAAAGTACAAAAAATCTATGAAAACTATCACACTTACGCAAAATTTTATAACATTAAAGAGTTTATTTAGATAGAAGTCCGTTAAATTACATATAGAAAAAATAAACTAGATTGACAGTTAATTAAGAGATAAAAAAGTGATTCTGATTAACAAAGAGATGCATTTCTACATCAATGGGAAGCCCTGTTTTATCTAATTAAGAAGAGTCACCACACTATCTAGTACCTAAATGGCCTAGCTAGGTATATAAATACCATATCATCTCTTTTCCCCTCCTAATTTACATTTTATACTAATAGGAAACAAATTACGCAGCCGGAGCATAATCGTAGCCACCGTCATCGTCATCACCACCATTTTCAATATACGCCGCTCGAGACGTATCCACCACATCTTCAGCAGACACTGCATAATCACCGTCAAAACTCTTAATGACCAAGTGTGCGACTAAATACATGATTACTTATTGGTTATGAAAGTAGAGAGATGAAAGGCTTGAAGAGGCCGAGAGAGAGAGAGAGAGAGAGAGAGAGAGAGAGAGAGAGAGAGAGAGAGGGAATAAGTGAAATAAGTTTGTAATATGGATGTGAATTTGGTGGTAGAATAAGAGAGACTAATAACGTTTTTATAGATGGAAATAAAAGGTAACACAAGTGGTGAACGCACACTAAGGTCAGGACTGCCTCCGTAGGGTTTGTGATTTTCTCATGGAGATGTGTGTTTCGCCCAAGAGATTTTACCTTTTTTCTTACACGTAGGATTTTATTATGACACATAAGACGTTAAGTCATGTCACTGGTTCATCTTTATTCCTTTCTAGTATACATGTAAAGGCAAGCATTGTTCCTTTTCACTAATATTATTCCCCTAGAACAAAAACCGAGTGGAGCCTTAAATATAGTATAAATAATATATATAATCTAATCTAAGGTGGTTAGTTAGCGGCAACATCGGTCACCTCTATTTGAAATTGGGGGGAAAGATTTATGTTATTGGTTCAAGTAAAGATCTCTTTTTCTTACAAGAGTATTAATAACTAATCGTACATCTATCTTGTGACACAGCCTGTTCATATATTATAGTTTTAACATGTGTCACCCATACGCAATAATGATTCCACGTTTTGATTACAATTATTGTTATGTACTTAATATACAAAAAATGTAATAGTAGTTTGTTCCGAACATGACCTTACAAACAGGTCGACCAAACAGAAATCTGCCCGGTGGCCGATGGGATAGAAGGGTCGACCAGCTGGCTCATGCTTAATGGTCGATGAAAATGATGAATAATAGAGATATATTATGGATTTTATCCACTTTTAACCATAATATATATATATATATATATATTTTAGAAACTATTTATTAGATATTGGAGTTTTTTTTAGCACATTTACATATTCATGAGTGATTTGAAAAAAAAAATGAAGATTTGTGTGCATTTTGAAGATAAAATGAGAGAATCTCGTAGCTGACCATCGAATCAGTCCGAAAAGTCAACATTTAGAGTCAAACATCGATCGATGCACACACTGTACCATCAATTGACAGCGAAGCGCGCAAAGCCCAACCGGCTTAAAACCAAAGTCAAGACATATTTACAGAGATATGCTTGGCCGTTTTTAACCAAATTTTTTTGTGCTCTCCCATTGTTCTAGGCAACACACACTTTCCAGACGCTCTAATTTTACACAACAAACTAATCTTAAGGTTTTTAGTAGAATTGAAGAGAAAATCATATACTCTTTCATAGATTTGTATTGGAACTCCAGTATTTCTAAACTTAATCTATTTATGCATTCTTTTATGTTTATTGTTAGAAATTGTTTTGCTATGTCTGAGTAGTTCACCTTGTTAGGTTTAGGGTTCAAATAGGATTACGAAGGATTAGCCTCAAATATAGAATTTTTGAGTTGTTTGTGACATCCATCAGTTGAATTAATTTTATTGCATGTGTTCTAGAGTAGCTAACTAGAATCCTAATATTAAGAAAATTAGGTGCACGCGGAAGCCTGATCTTTTACCTGAACTGATTCATGTTGTGCTAGAATTGCTAGAAACAAATGTAAGTTGATCTAGGAAACCTAGTAAACATAATTCAAACCTGCTTGGTAAAGCTTGCTGGAAGTAACATCAATCGACAATCTTATATGTGTATTGATCGACGTTCTGAAAGGTGTATCGATCGATTATCCATCGACGGTAACGATCGACACTTTCTCCACATCAACAAACGAGAGTTGAGATCTGAGATTCAGCCAATAGATAATCTAGACAAACGGAAGTTGATAGATTATTACTTAGTTTGCGTTCTAAAATATCCAATATACAATCCTAGATTCTATACTATTATAGTTATGATTACCTGAATATAAACCTTAAGTCTAACGCTTTCTCATATTGCTTACAAACCTCTAGACCAACCAATCGAACAACTGTCTTATTCACCCTGCAATTCACTATTTACATTATTTACCTAGCTTAATCATAAACTGTTTAGATCTATTGTGTACCCTAGCTACCTGTAGATTTGATCCCTAAATAATACAATTGAACCTCTTATTTGAGAGCGTAAAATCACTCTTTAGGGTAATTTGAGTGATATCAAATTTGGCGCCGTTGTCAAGGAGCTTTGATCGCCATTACATCTTGTCTATTTAGATTTAGTCTAGATTTTATACTGTTCTAAGTGTTCTAAGAAAAATGATAAAAAAAAAAAATTTATTGACTTCTTTCAGGTGAATGCCTAACAATACTAGAAGCAACAAGGAAAAATCACTACTTTTCTCAGATCCAACACTTTTGGAACACACGATCCGCAAAGAAAAGAGAAGCGCATCGATCGACAACAACATCAGTTCGTCGACCGATACTTCTCAGCAAACATCGACCGATACTCCTAATCCGTCGACCGATAGTTTTGAAGTACTGACTATCGACACTTCGATCGACATCCATCCGCGAGACATGGTTGCAAATCTAATCCTATAGTGAGATGAGAATGGAGACTTACATGACCAGGAATGTCATATGCGTAATGCAGCAGGTCATAGGTTAGATGATCAGAGGGATGTAATTTTTGATCAATATGCTGAAGCCCCTGCAGTTGCTCAAGCTGTAGACGAGGCTGCTCGACCCAGAACGTTGGTTGACTATAATCGTCCATATCAGTACTACGCCAACATATCTGCTATTCATCCTCCTGCTATTCAGAGAAACGATTTCGAGCTGAAACCCAAGTACTTTACACTAATGGCGCAGACACCCTACTATGGTTTGTCACGAGAGCATCCTATGCCATCTGGAGCGGTTCAAAAATCTGATTTCTGCCATTAAAGCTAATGGAGTCCGTGAACCTATCTTTTCTGCAAGCTCTTCAAGTACTCATTGGCTGGAGAAGCTTCGCGCTGGCTTAAGCAGTTACAACCAGAATCTCTCACATCCTGGGCTGACATCAAAATGTGTTCATGCGCAATTTCTGTAATGAGTCACGAGCTGAAGACTTACGAAGCAAGATTGCTACATTCATTCAAGAGTCTGTCAGAAACTCCTGGATCAGTTTAAAGTTCTGTCAGAGAGACTGTCCACACCATAGATTTTATGAAGTGCAACTGCTCAACATTTTCTTCAGAGGCATTGCACTGGCATATCAGATGGTTGTGGACACATCTAGTGAAGGGAACTTCAACACTAGAAATCCAAAAAAGAAGAAGCTGAAAGGCTAATTGAGAACTTGGCGTCCAGAAATAGCACCAAGAACACTGATTTTGAGGGGAGAAAATCAGCCACTCTAGGAAATGAGGAGTTGGATGAAGTTAAGGCTAAGTTGGACAGTGTTCACAAGCTTCTCAAGAAGTATTTTAGCTTTGCAGAGGATATGAAAGCTATAGAAATCAACAGTGATGGAGATTTAGAAGAGGATGTGAATTTTATCAGTGGTACTGGTTTTCTGAATCAGAAACCTGGGAATCAGAGTGTGTACAAAAACTCCTATGAGAATGGACAGAGGAGTAATTTCAACCAGAGTTCACAGTTCGAGAAATCCTACCGCAACAACTTTAACAATAACAACAACATAAACTATGGAAATTCTTCCTATCAAAACGTGCCACCACAAACTCGAGAGAGCAAGATAGAAGCAATAATTGAACAAGTTCTTAAGGGTCATCAAAAGCTAATGGTGAATATCAATGGGAATATAGATATTGTCTACACAGAGCTAAATGCAAAGTTTGAGGCTTTAAACACACATGTGAAGAAGTTGGAGACACACGTGGTTCAGATAAGAGAAGCTGTTAAAAAGCAAGACACCTTCATCAAGAGTAAAGGAGATGAAGCACTGAAGTACCACATGAATGCCATTATAGAGGATGATTTATGGCAAGTGGTTAAGGAGGAGAAGCTTCAGGAGGGAGACGTTGAAGTTGAAAGCTCCATGAGCTTCGGTAGTTCACATTGGTGTCCATCGACGACGCCGGGTAAGGTACATCGATCAATGGAATCAGATGAACACCGGTCGATATCTGTTGTTCATCATCGATCGACAAAGTCAGTTCCATCATGCGAAACGGTTAAAATCATGACCCATGAAAAATTCACAGCTAAGCACCTTTATCCTCTCAAACCCTTTATTGCAAACATTGATTGGCAGAATGAACAAGTCACCGATTGACAGAGCGACTAAACCGTGATCGACAGTCAACCTTAGTCATTGATCGACATACACCTCTCTGCTACTGAGTGCAACTCCCATAAATTGATGTAGCATGATTGAATGTACTCAGAAATCCATCTTAGCCTTTAAAGATATCAATGGAAAACATCAGTGAGCAATCTGAAGATGCACCAAAGTCTATACAAATTGATAAGGCTACTGTGGGAATGACCTTGAGGAAGAAGAAAGAAAAGGTTCCTGAGCATCTGAAGCTAGTGATATAGAGATGGATAGTTTCACAAAGGGGATTCTAAGGTTCCCATTGGATAAGCCATTTGAGGAGGCTTACTTTACCTACAGGCTGTGGATATTCTTCAAAGAAACTAAAGAAACTGAAGAGGACATTAGAAGAATGTTCTACCAAGTCAGAGAGAAAATAAAACAAAGGATTACGCTAAAGAAGAAGAGTGATCTTGGAAAATTTGTGGTACCATGCTTGATAGGAGGCATTGACTACCCTAGTGCGCTCTGCAAGAGAGGATCGTCAGTCAGCATTCTACCTAAGGTGATGGCATACCATCTAGGTTTGAAGATAGGCCTTCAGGAGAATTCATCAGAAACCTTGAGGTTCAGATTGGTATGCCTTAGTTCCATTAGAATTTCATGTCCTTGACATCAAGCTCAACTAAAACTTTTCTCTATTACTTGGGAGAGCCTTCATAGTTATTGTAGGAGCAGTATGCGACATGCAGACCAACAAGTTGTGCTTTACACTCAAAGACTTTACTGTCTATTATGATCCAGTGAGAGTTGTCAAGCAACAGACATGTTACATGAAGTTTGGAGATAATCCATGGTTCATTGCAGTATGCCACTGCGACCATGAAGTTGAACAGGAATCTGAGGTTGAAACATCGTTCGTCACTAAACTCCGTGCTTGCGCGGAGACAATGCCTCTAGTAGATACAAAACATCATACCTTAATTTGATTTGGAATACAAACATGAGTATTTATATTCAGTTTATCATAAAAATTATGTTTAAAGCTTTTTTTTCTACTAAAATTTTAAGTTTATTATGATTGTAGAACAAAAGAAAAGTTGCTGTAGTGGGAATTAGATTAAGGTCAATTGTTAGAAGATGTATTTTAGTTAATTGTAATATTTTTTAAAAGATAGAAATATATCCAAATTTCTATAATTTTTATTTTTAGCCACAATTATTTAGGTTTATTTTCAGATTTAATACAATTTTAATGAAAATCAAAAGTAAATACAATTATTTTTACAAACAGTCAAAATCTTTTTTTGTTGTTTCCGCACTGCCCTCTTTTTAATTATTTTTACAAATAGTCAAAATGAATAGAATTAATAAGTTTGTTTGCCAGTCTTAGTTTGTGTCCCTCAATTTGACTTTCATAATCAATTGTTTTTAGGTTTTGAAAAATAGATGAATACATGATGTTTATCTTGTGTTTATATTGGACTATAGAAAGATATAAACAACAGAATTTTATTTGTTGTAAGTTTACCAACAAATATAACCCTCAAATAACATTTTTCACACTGAATTATATAACATTCAAAATAATATATCTCAAAATAACTTTTTTCTATTGTAAATTATAAAACAAGAACCGTGCAAAGCACGGGAGATATACTAGTTATATCAATAAAATGTCAATAAGAGCAAATGCTAAGCACAGAAGTTTGATGAGAGGACACGAGTTCGTTGGCCTCTTTATAGGTAAGAGCAAAAAAGTTGATGGAAGTTTAGACTCGCTCCCGTCTTACACTGACTTCAGTCAGGAGTGTGACATGTTTATACAAATTGTTGAATAGCACAATTTAAATAATGAATCACAATTGAACTTTTTTTACACAAAGGATTTTGAAATGCCACATACGCTGCACGTATTAATTTACATTTCTTTATCTAGAAATGATATGGAGGAGTACTATTTCCAAGCAATAAAGCAAGAAAAGGTTTAGCCTTTATATCTGATGGGAATATTATTTGTATGCGTGACATAGTGGTGTAAAAGTATTTTGTCTGTATTTTGTTAAATAATACAGAGGTCTGATTCTTATATAGATAACTGAACATAATAAAATAGAGAGAAAAAGTTATTCGAACATACTATAATAGAGTATAATTTTTCTTCGTTGCATTTACTTTAGATTTTCAGTCTCTTTTAGAGTTTAACTCCGAGTTTCACTTAAATTTGATTCTTTTTTTATTTACTTCAAATAAATTCAAATTTGTTTTTGACTTAAATCGATAGCTTTAGTGAAGTTCTTCATTTTTATTTTAGACTGTGTTCTTTAATTTATTTAATTACACTTTTCATTATATTTTTTAGTGAATTGGGATTGATATGCCAGCACATAATAATCCCATTTTTTATTAATATAGTTATGTATGCGAATTACATTTATAATCAATGAACACAGACAAATATATTTTGTACCATTATGTCGCCACTACAAATAATATTCCAGTGAAGGCAAAAAAACATTTTCTTGCCTATCCTGCTTTGAAAAGAAAAAGGAAATGCAAACCGATGTGTCGCAGACGTGTCACTATAAATTCCCAAGTGTCAAAAAGTTAACAGCGATTCATAATCTGTATTGTGCGATTCCACGTTTCTTACGAGCATATCACACTCCTTGGCGAGGTCAGTAGAAGGCGGAAACGAGTCCAAAATCTCATCAATTTTGTTCCCACACCTATAAAAAACCAACGATCTCTCGTTCCCTTATCAAACTCAAATCAATCTTCTTTGTTTTTCATTTGCCCTTCTACGCTTGATTGAGCGGTTTATTTGAAGAAAAAAAATGATTAATGTCTGCGATTTTTTTCCCAACAATAATATTTCTGAAACGTGCATTATTGGAGGCGTCATGGCTAGTAACGATCAAGCATTTGAGTATGCTCAAGTTCAAGCTACCTATGTCGAAAATGGTGACAACGATGATGACATTATATATGATTATGCTCCAGCAGCCTGAATGGTTTTATGTTTATGAACAATGATTTTGCATTTTTTTTATTAATGATTTGATGCCCTAGGGTTTGTTTTAAGTTTCTCGACTTAATATATAGTCGAATAAAAGGTTTTTTTTTTCAATCTCACTTTTTCTCCCACTTTATCTTTGAATAAAATAGATAAAACCAGATCATGAACTGTTACAAATAAGACTGTCAGTGATTTTCGAAATGTTATTGTAATGCTCCTATCCTCGTTAGTTGGGTATTCGAAAAACCCCGATAATTTCTAAGGATTATCTGCCACACCGAACATCCTCTGCTTAACATACTAACGATAGTATATATGAACTTTTAACAAATCTATCACTAAATGTCGTACAATTCAGTTCAGACAAAAATGCCGTATAGTTAACCAAATAAGTATACAAACATGATTTATGTGAGGCGGTTCAGTGATGAACAATGTAAGCCCCCGACCGTCTACAGGCCTCCAACATCCGCTTACTCGCTCCATCCCATAAGATGAGTAGTGCGTTAATTTTTCGGAGGCTTACAAATCATGTTTGCTGACCTTACAAACATCACATGATTACATTTCGTGTGTAAGCTCGCACGATATCACAAATTTTTTTTTGATATACCACCCATCATTCTACTACTGCAGCTCAAGCATGTTTGACTCTAGAGTTCTAAACGAATGTGTGCCCGAAAAAAGTAAGCGCATTTTGGTGTTACTGGAGCTAAATCAATTATGTTAAGCTTTTCCATATACCACAAATCGGAATGTTACTATTCACCTCCTCTAACAGAGCGAAACATCCTATTTGCGCACTACAACAAGTCTCAAGATGCCACCCGAGATGGATAACCAGCTCTGATACCATACCACTTGTATCACCCCCGACAACCCATGGCTAATGAGCCTCCCACGCCCGCTCACTCGGCCCGTAGGCTCCATCCCGTGCGACGGGTGGTGCGTTACTTTTCTGGAGGCTCAAGATTGGTGGTTACTGACTTTGCATTCACCACATGAATTTTCACCGTTATTAGTCTCACTCGCACGATATCACGAATTTCTTGCCAGTATGTTATCCACCCTTCTACTACTCCTTAATTGTAGAGTTCTAAACGAATGTGTTCCCGGAAAGGTAGGTGCACGTTGGTGACATAAGTAGCCAAATTAATTCTCTTAAACCTTTCCATATACCACAAACCAGGATGTTACAAATAAATTCAGTATATTTTAAAGTAGCAGTGTACTAGTAATTTTTCTTTGATCTTAAATACAGTTCACTATGAAACTGTTGACCATAAATAGTACTCATTTTCTTTTATATAAGTACAAGACTAATAACAAGTATCACTGTTACAAAACAAATTAGCGAGTATCATTTTTGCATTCTACATTCTTATACACAGTATATAGAAGTGATAGATCACAATACTATAGTAAATTGACTGAGGCTAAAATACATAAAAGCCATCTGTTTGACATGAAAAGACTATTCTATCACTAAACTAGAGGTGCTCATGGAATCCATATCGGAATAAAACAACCAACAAAAACTAAACTCTTATAAAAGCTTGGGTGGTCTTAGCTAAAGTATATGTAGTTCGATTCTCTGCCCTTGATACGTGAATGATCTTGAAGTCTTGAAACCTACCTTGAATATCTGCTAGCTATGCTAGTTCCGTATAAAAATTTGGTCATGCTTCCGAATCCTTGATCGTTGAGATTATATTCTTGCAGTCTGTTCCGAATTGCTGACATGTTGTATGTTGAACCATATTCTCCATGGACCAAATATGAGCATCTAATTTTGAGTATAGCAGGATAATTGTCTATCTTTGTTTCACAACAGTAGGAATTGTTTAACAGTAGGAATTGTTTATTTCCAGAAACATCCATTCATACCCAAAGATATCCACTATAATGTGGTTCCGAAGTCCATGATCCATCTACTAAACAAATACTCTGCAACCATAAGGCTTGTGTATTATGTGTCTGGTGTGGTGGATGTGCATCATCATTGGTCTTTGAGTTCATCTGAAAGCAAGCATGACATTCACTTTGAGCATGTCTAATTGGCTCTAACGGGTCTCGTGTAATTCCTCTAAACAGTTTATCATTCCTGGCTTTCTAGTAATACCATATAATCTATTGATATGGGTCTCTGTCCAACTCCAGATGTTCTATTTCATTCTTCCTCCAAAATAAATAATCTAGATTGGAGTACACGCTCGATATAGAAAACACGTTCGAACACGATGGTGTCGAAGAAAGGCCCAAGATTGTAAAGCGGGTGGACATTCAAGAATCGTATGATTTACTAATTCATTAGCTTCTCCACATCTTGGAAAATGGTTATCACATCGCATATGACGACGAGTTAAGTTTCTTGTTACCGTTAAGTAACCAGAAGCCATTTGCCAAATTAGGTGATGTATGTTTAGGGAGCCTTGATTTTCCAACCGAAGGCTCGTCATTTTGCGATATTGTGCTCATATACCATAATATCGGAAGTATGGGAGAGGATATTCCATGACACCTAATATCCAGATTTTACGGTATACAACCCACTCTTCGTATGAATTCTTTAGAAGGCTAACGAGCGACAAAGAATCTCCTTGTCGTAAACCTCTCTGTGGGACAATGTTTCCTCTAGGTTGACAGTTTAGAAGAACTTGATACTTAATAGAAGAGACGCATCACATAATCCATTTTATCCAAGTTTCTGAGAAACCCATCTTCTCCATTACTTTCTGTATAAATATCCACTCCATGGATCATACGTTTTACTCATATCAGTTTTGATGGTCAATCTCTTGTGCCGCCCACCTGGTTTTGTTTTGAGAGTATGAAAAGTCTCTTGAGCAATCATTATGTTGTTAGTAATATTCCTACCTGCAACGAAAGCCTATTGGGTTTCCGACATGCGATCTGGTAGAACTTTCTTCAGCCTTTGGCATAAGTACTATCTTATAACTCACATTGCACAAACTGATAGGTTCATATTAACTTTATTGGCAAAACAATTGTGGATATTGATACAGTTCCCCTATTCTCTTCTTGCAAGAGTTCTTCGCCGAAAGTATCATTGTATATGCTCGCCTTTGCGAGCAACAAGATTTGTATCATCTTCTTACGTCTTGACAAGCTTGATGGCAACAAGACCTTTATTGACACTGGGGATCAGACAAATTGTACATTTGGGTTATCAGACCCTTGGATCCCTACAATTCCTACTAGGTCAGCTAGACCGGCTGTACCAGTAGCTCAACCACGTTTGACAGTGGCTGAGCTCATCCATGCTTCCATATATAAGAGTATGGAATGTCCAAAATGTTAGAACAATTTGTGGCTTAAGAGGATATATCATGTACCTAAGCATGATGTAGTTTTGACTGGCCAAATGGAAATGGTTATATAGTTCTCTGCTTGAGAGGAAGTGATCATGGACATGATCTACGAAGCAATTCCTCAATCAGGAACCACTAAACCACTACCTTTTGGTAGTTACAAGAAAAGAAAAGTTCAGACCATAATGATCTAAACTTTCCCATTTGTTTGGTGAGCTCTCCTCCATCTTGCTTCATGGAGTTAATACGGCTGATGTTGGAGACGTTTCCAAACGTCTTTGAGAGGGTCTCCAACAAGTGTTTGGGAGTCACGCGCCTCCTCTTCCCTTGCAACGGACTGATACCTTAGCTAAGAGAATAGGGCTTCTCTTCTTCTTCCAAAGTTACCCGGGTAACTAGTATAACTAGTATACTAGTATTACTAGGGTAACTTTGGTTTACGCTTTGTAAGTTACTCGGGTAACTAGTATTACTACGGCCTCTTCATCATACTCAACTCCTCATGTCTTTCTCTTCCTATATATTGATCTCATCTCAACACTCCCTTGATACATAGCCAACATCTTTTAAGCAAGCCATGTTATCTATTAATTTTCGCAAAGCCACGACTGAAGAGTTGCAAGCTATGGAAGCAAATAAGATATGGACAGTTTAGTCTTTACATCCTGGTAAAAATGTGGTAGGTTGTAAATGGGTTTATACAATTAAGTACAACGCAGATGTCATTGTGGAGCGTTACAAAGCTTGCTTGGTGTCTAAGGGGTTCACATAGCAGGAAGGAGTAGATTTCACTGATACATTTTCTCTGGTTGCAAAACTTGCTAGTGTCAAACTTCTCCTTAGTCTTGCAGCTATACAAGGATGTAGTATGTCTCAGATGGACTTCTCCTTGCTAGTGTCAAACTTGATAGTGATTTTGATTAGGAAATGTTTATGAGCATTCCTTACGGTATGTACCCGCTTATGGCTCTCTTTCTCCAAACCCCTTCTTCATAATTCGCTCTATGGGTTGATGCAAGCCTCATGTAAATGGTACCAATGTCTATCTGCAGTCTTCCTATCTGCTGGTTACACTCAATCTCCAGCGGATAACACATTATTTTCAAGCAACATGGTTTTGTCTTCACTGCAGTTCTTGTGTATGTAGACGATATAATGAGTGTTGGAAATAATGATGCAGAGGTTGCTCTCCTCAAAAAGACTTAGCTCTCATTTCAAGATTAAGGACTTAGGACCATTGCGGTTCTTTCTTGGTTTGGAGATAGCTAGATCATTTGAAGGTATTTCTATATCCCAATGGAAATATGCATTGAGTCTTCTAGTTGATGCTGGTCTTCTCGTATGTAAGCTGAGTTCGGGGCCAATGGATCGTTTGGTTAAGTTGAGTAAGGACTCTGGTGCTAAGCTTACAGATCCGAGTAGCTATCGAGCTCTGATTGGTCATCTTCTATATTTGACAATCACTCGTCCTGACATCACCTTTGTGGTGCACTGTCTCAGTCAATTCAAGGCTTCTCCTACAGATTTTCATCTTGAAGCTGCACATAAGATTCTTCGATACATCAAGAATAAACCGGGACATGGACTCTTCTACTCTGCTTCATCTCGACAGTGTCTCAATGCATTTGCTGATGCTAATGGGCAACATGCCCTGATAGTATACACTCTCTTACTGGTTATTGTGTCTACGTTGGGAACTCCTTGATTACATAGAAATCGAAGAAGCAGGATGTGGTTAGCCGCAGTAGTACCGAAGCTGAGTATCTAAGCATGGCGCATGCTACTTGGGAGTTACTCTGGCTACAACAACTTCTCACTCTTCACATCAAGGTTTCAACGAATGCAAAACTTTTCTGCGATAATAAGTCTGTAATGCATATCGCAACCAATCCCATCTTTCACGAACAGACAAAGCAAATGGAGATAGACTATCACACCATTCGTGATCAGGTTAAGAAAGGCTTCATTACCTTGATGCATGTTTCGAGTGCAAACCAGCATGGAGAAATCATGACGAAGCCTCTACACTCTGGACCGTTTCATTCCATTCTCAACCGTTTGTCCATATCAAGTCTCTTCCTTCCCCCTGATGGCTCAGTTTCAGAGACTTGACTGCGCGTATTGTGTATATACCGGTTTAGTAGACTAGATAACCGACATGGTTTAAGTTTCCTTTTGTTTAACCTTGTGTATATGTATTGATTGTAACAAACTTTGGTAAATTAATGAATTCAAATCATTTCATTTAATATTAATTGATATTTATCGTCATCTTGGTCTAAGTTTTCTACATATGCGGCTTGAGTGTAGTCAAGTCCGTGATCATTATCCGTGGTGTCGTCCCTAAGCAAGCTTCACAATCACAAACATGGTCGCAAGTGCAGAAAAAATTAGACAGAAAACATTTTTCTTTGTATGGTTAATCAACAAGAAAAAAATTGCTAAACAAGCAAATCGTAAACAAAAGGGCGCTATTTGCGTTTACTGAAGAGAATAAGGGTTCGTTTTAATCTTTCTATCTTCAAGTAAAGTAAAAGTTAAGAAAAGTGTGAGCACAATCTTTCTTCAGTTCACCCAAAGGTCAAGCTTACTACAGAGAGTACGGTAAACTTAAAGTGACAAGCGTGCTTGGTGTTTATAACAAAACTGACTTTTCTCAACACTTTCGATTTTCTTAGTTACACAGATTTAATGAAATCATAATGTGGCACCATACGCGTCTCAGGTTCGACCACAGCACCGGATGCATGTTTTGTTACTGCTGTGATAATGCATGTTTCGGTTAATAAACCCTTATAATACCTCTGATTTCTAAACACATGCGTGGCTTACTGCTTGAGAGTCTAATTTCAAAATTTGAATTCTCACAACTTTATGAATAAACCAGTAGGTTAAACTTTAAATTCAACTTTTGAAAAATTGAATATTGTGTGAATAAATAAATTCAATACTAAACTGCAAACACAAAATCTGTGAAAACAAAAAAAAAGACAAATTCAAATTCTTATAGTACAATATTTATATAGTTAAATAAGCGTTAGATAATTTAATAGACAAAAAAATGCCACAATAACTTAAAATGAACGTTAACTTGACATCCAAAATGAATAGAAAATGTGACACGGTTGAAGAAGAGATGATTTTGTACAATATAGAGCCATGTTTGTTTCTAAGAAGGCTCCTTACATTTTCAGTACATACTTGGCCTATCTAGAGATCTAAACTCTCTCTTTTATTCTAAATTACATTTGATGTGTGAGATGAATCATGCAAGCATAACCATGGCCAATGTCATCGTCATCTCCACCATTCTCAATAAATGCTCCTATAGAACTGTCCCCCATATCTTCAACACACACTGCAGACGAACGGTCAAAATTCATGATGACCAAGTTTGCGGCATACATAACAGATTTGTTGTTGATTATGAAAGAAGAGAGATGAAAGAAATCAAGATGCCTATAGAGAGAGCAACAAAGTGTTATGAGCTTTTAAGTTGATGAGGGTTTGGTGGAGAAATAAGAGAGGCTAATGAGTCTTTTTATAGATTGATACAAAGGTAAAGCAAGTGGTAAACTCACTCTGTAGTCAGACTTCCTTGATAGGGGTGATTTGCTCATGGAGTGATGTGTTTGGCACACCAAATTTTACCTTTTTTTCTCACATGTAATATTGTTTTATGACACATCAGACGGAGAGCTTAGCATGTAGACATACTTTGGGCTATACATCTTTCACTTGGACATACTTGCAGCTTGTGCTGCCTTTGGGCCTTTGCTGGCTTCATTTTGTGACGAATTTGCCCCTTTGGCGGAAGTTGTACGTTTAGTTACTATATCTTTTATTTTTAAAACACTAGTTAGGCTGTTTCTTTGGAATTAATTATTGGCAGGTTTATTGTTTTTCGAGTTGTATCCCTAACCGTTAGATTGTTTTATTTTTAGATTAATCTGATGGCTGGTGTTTGTAGAGGCTGAAGTTATATGGTCAGGAGAAATATTGATGTGGTTGTAGGTGTTATGGTAAGGTGACACAGTGTTTTGGTGGTAATTGTGGTCAGGGTTGTTGTAGATTGAAGGGTCCGTATGCATATAATTTGGATTAGAAGTTTTGTGGTCAGGGTTGTTGTAGATAGAAGGGTCTGTATCCATATAGTTTGGATTAGAATTTTTGGTCAGGGTTAAAAGTTATGTGTTCAGGAGGAGCAGTGATGTGGTCAAGAAGAGGATATACGACTGATCATTACCCATTCTCATCACAAATGCTCTTCATAAATTTCAATGAAACTCCCCAGCCATGAAAAAGTATATGTGCTAGTTTGAAGAACTCAGTCCTTAAAGAAGTGATGTGTGGCCAAGTGAACAGTTCAAGAGGACCGGAGATTTTTGACAAAGGCGATAGCGATTGATGAGCATGAAGATAAACCACCAAAAATCCCATGAAATTATGTAGCTAAAATTAGATATGTGGTTCATGGTATAAGTATAAGAGTAAAATCCTCCTACGAGATAATCGAAGCCTACGAAAAATATACAGAAGACCATAAAATGAAGAAGGATAGGAATGGTGAAAGTGGAGAGAGAAATTCCCTTGGATAACCCTTTTTAATTTATTTTCACAAAAATAGCCTATCAAGGAGGAAAATGACCAAAAAAATGTTTTATTAAAAAGTAAAATATGCATTTATACCCCTTGGATTAATTAATCTTGATTTAGGATTTAGAGTTAAGGGATGGGTTTCAAATTTCAAAAAATAAAAAAATTAAAAATTAAGATTAAAATTTTCAAAACAACAAGGGGCAATTTTGGTAATTTTATTTTTTGAGGGCTATTTTTGTGATAAAAACTTAAAAATGGCTATTTGAGAGAATTGCCCAAGTGAAAATGGGAACATGAATGTGAATCGAGAGAAGAAATTAGAATTTTAACTCATCAGTTTTATTGGAGGACATGGTAAAGCTTGTAAGTATCAACCATGGAAAATTAGTTTCAAAATGCATAAGAAGAGAGAGAGAAGAAGCTAATAATGTAAAAGAAGGTTGTGACAGTGAAAGAAAGAATGATTGAATGTGACCAAACCACACATTTTTAACTTATTTAAATTAGAAGGCTTTTTTAGAGAATTCACAAGGAGAAAGTACTCTGCATGCTGGAAGTATGTCGAGGTGTAAATAGACAAGTTAAAAGTATCTCTAGATGTAATTTTTTTCCATCAGACGTTAGTTAATGGATCCATATTCCTTTATAATATTACTCGTTGGCCATTTTAAGTAACTAGGTTAGGTTTCAATCGCAGAATTTATAATTTAATATTTATAACTTGTAAAAAGAAAAAAATTACCTTAAACCACAAATTATTATTATTTTATTTCTTTGATGATCCTGGTATTTGGAGCCTCGAGAGGATCCGACTAGCTCTAATGACCGTCCACCGGAGCTTAGCCAGGGAGCCCACCGAGGCATCCAGGAGGGTTGGTGATCACCTCATGTAAATCCCACCAGTGACCACACGTTAGCAGGCTTCTCTGTATTAGGCCCGAAGGTCCTTCAAGATAATCACCTCCCAGCAGCACTCGAAATCATGACTTCCCAGGTTGAGTTTAACCACTGGACCACTAACATGTGGTTATTCTAGCATATATATCTTTAGTTTTATGATCATTTGTATATTTTTATAAAAACAAATCTTAAATTATTGATAACAAAATTTTCAGTGTAGGACTATTAATAGTTATAAAATTTATAATCGTCCTTGGAAATTTTCTGCATATATATTATATAAATAATTATTTAATATATGTATATACATATATGTAACTTATTCTGAATATCTATTAAATATTTTTTTTTACTCATATAGTTTTATGACCATTTGTATCTTGTTATATAAAAATTACCACAAATACCACATTCATAGTATCATTTTTCATGTTTATACTAATCACTTTTACCTTTTCTTTTAATGAAGGGTAAAAGATATTTATATCCAAGAGTTAACTACTATAGACTTATGGTTTAGAGTTGAGGTGTGAAATATGTTAGTTTTATCCATTTTTAGTATAAATCAAAGAATTGGAGAATTTTTTCCATCTCTTTCTGATTTTTCTTCGAGTTTAGTTTATATAATTTATTGAAAGACATTTTCTGGATTATTTTCATTCATAAAATAACCTTTAAAAAGACTTATCATTTGTTTCAAAATGTTATTTGAAATATCCCAAATGCAAAATCCCTAAGAATTTATTCTTGCTATACCAAATCGAAAGGAGAAATTTTGAATTTACCACATTGGTTGTACCTTATTTGTTAAAAACACAAAAGACCCCTTATACCTTTGATATAAAATATATAAATATAGACAATTAACTAAATAAATAATAATAAAATAAAAAATATTTTTTTTTTAATTTTTGAATTATATGTTTTCAAATTTTATCTTTCAAAAAAAATTGAAACTTTATTCATATTTTTTGTTAATTCTTTTTTCAAATTTTCTTTTTAAAATTCAAAATTATTTTTGAAATTATTTTAAAATTATTGATTTAAATTTTTAGTATTTTTTTAAAAAATCCTAAAACTCCATCCTCCAAAATCCACCTCCCCACAATCGAAACACTATTCTATATTAGTTAACCCTATGAATATAAATATTCATTTATTCTTTTAAAACTACGGGTAAATGTGGTTAATGTAAACATGAAAAGTGATACTAAAAAAGTGGTACATTAGGAGATTTTTCAAATCGAAACAACTATCGTTATCTTTTGTTGGTTCCTTTGTATTGGACACACGAAATTTTGACAAACTCTTTCATATGGTCGAAGATACTTCTAATTCTATGCCCAAATTGATGAGCCGATTCAAACAGAATGTTAACAAACAGTCGGGCAATAACACAGAGATGGACTGTAACAAACGATTTGTTCGAAATATTCAATAATTTAATATTAAATAATAGAATAAATCTTTACGAACTAGATCATGAAGCCAAGAGACTAAGAACAAAAACTGATAACTAGTTAATGTTCTTGCTTACACATCGATTTATCTCCCTGTTTATGTATTACCTATGGTTCTTCTTCTTCTGCTATGAACTGGTGAAAGGTTTTATATCTGGTATGCATTTCAGTTTTAATAATTAACTAGACCATGACCTGCGGAACAGGGTAAATTTTATTTTAAATTAATTAAATACATTTTATAATTAATTGAATAATATACATTTTTATGCGGATTAATTAAAATTATTATAATTATTAGAAAAAATTAATTTCCTAATAATTTGGTTCATATTATAATCAAATTAAATTATAATCAGCTTAAATTTGGTTCATAACAGATATAGATATAAGTAGAGATTTGGTACATCTGATTCTTTTTATTATCGAAATCTAAATTGATACCCATCTTCTAACAGCTTTTTCATCGACAAAAACAAATAAACGTTCATGTAATCTTTAATGTTTTTTTTTTATGTTGGAACCGCACGGCCACACAGATTATTTGTTCTTTCAATCTTATAAACTGTTTTAATAGATTATTTGTTCTTTCAATCTTATAACTGTTTTAATAGATTTTTTAGTGCAGAAATATCTTTTTAAGAAAATATAATTTACGAAACCAAAAAGTTTTCATATTTTTATTCAAAAGTATTTGAATATTTTTATATATTGTACTAGGGTCGGTCCGCCCTACGGGCGGGATATTAGTTAATTTGATATTCACTAAATGCTCGAGTTGAAATTTGTTTTAAGATTCAAGAATTTGATTCTGTTATGTGTTACTTATTAGTATGCGGTGGTATAGTTGTTTTTCGATTATTCTTGCTTTGGTATTGTATCAAATTAACTAATTGTCCAACTCATAATTATAGATGTACAAATGTGGATTTGTGATAAAGTTTGATGACAATACTGTTTTTTTTTTATTTCTTATTCATAGTGGAGTGTGCATGTGTCAGAAAGAGGCTTATAACAACTTTTATGTTTTTGCGTATGGATTTTAAATATATATAATTTTGTATAATGCATACTTGCTCTTTGCTTGTAGACTAAAAAAACTGTTTTTCTATATTTTTAAAAGAGAAAATATTTAGTTTAGAATATAACATGGACATATGTATTGACTATATATAGAAGCTGAGTGTTATTTTAAAATGACATATGTATAGAGGTTTTTCAACCATTACTTCACTGACACAAAACATTTATAACTGCAAATACCTTCATTTAAAAGCAAAACTAATAAAAGCGTGTACAACAAATATATTTTGATATATATTATATGCATCAAGTTATAAATGTTGGAAACATTGCAAAACTGCTTGCAGCAAAGTTTTTAACTTCACGATCTTCATCTTGACGTCAGTCAGTGCCGGCCCTGGCCACAAGCAGAAGAAGCATGAACTTCCAGCCGACACGATAATAAGTATTTTCGCGGTCACATATTTAT
The DNA here is from genome assembly GCF_000309985.2 of Brassica rapa. NCBI lineage: Eukaryota > Viridiplantae > Streptophyta > Magnoliopsida > Brassicales > Brassicaceae > Brassica > Brassica rapa. The sequence goes on from NC_024802.2 coordinate 3,892,101, forward strand.
AAAAAGTGACTTTAGGCTAGTGGTTCTAAGACAAATTACCAGTGCCGGAGGTAATGAGTTCAATTACCTCTGACTGCATTCATTTATTCAACCTTTTGTTATATTTTGGTTCCAAATATAAAATGGGACACATGTCACTCCCATAACGCACGACTTGATGATGTGGCATCACAGGAGAGAAGCGAACATATTTATATATATAGATTTATTAAATATGAAACTGTATAAGATATTAGTTAATTTAATTATTAATTATTTCAACTCTTTTTGATAATTTTTAAAATAATATCTCTGTAATTTATTTGATTAATTGTATGATATATTTCGGTAGTTTATTTCATTTTATTTATATACAGTATTTAATTTAATATGAAATTTTATTTAAATTTAAATGAATGTAAATTTTATTTATTATAATATATCTTTTAGATATTTTTGCTCTTGTTCTTTATGAATTTATAATAAAATCTATGTAATTTATTTGATTCATTTTGGGATATATTTTGATAAAAAATTTAATTATAAATTTATTTAATCTCAGTTTATTGTATTTTACTTATATAAATTTAATTCAAATGAAAGGTTATTTAAATTTAAATTAATTTAATTTTTATTTATGAATAAAAATAAAAACATCATTTAATTTAATTAATTTTATATTGATTGAAGTTATTTGGTAGTATCTAAACGTTCAAGAATAAGTTATACTTATTTTTTACTAGAGTTTGATCACGAATCCACGTGGATATTTGTTTTTACTTTTTATGAAGAAATATTTATTTGTTTACTTGATATCTATAAACATAATAATTTTATAGTTTATATTGAGTAATTTTATGGGTGAGTTTGTTGTATATTCATAAGAGAGCACAAAATAAAAAATATAGCCATAAAACAGTAAGAGCCAACTTATAGGACAATTTGAACACAGTCTTGACCTTGTTCTCCCTAGGGTGCGTTCACGTGCAGCTCATACATTATGCAAAAACGTATTATACTGTAATATATTATTACGTAGATAGTATAGAAAATCTGATTTGGTGTATATTATTTAGAAAGGAAGAGGAGCAAAAGCAGGAAGAGGAGTAGGGGAAAGAGGAAGGATGAGGATGCGAAGGAGGAAGGTGGAGGAGGGAAAAGGAAGAGGGGGAGGAGATCAAAGAAGAGGAGAGGTTATACTATTTCGGTGAATAGAATAGTTTACTATAAATATTAGGAAATCATTGTTTTGGATATACGTTTAAATCATATATAGTATTATATTTTAATATTTTCAGATATGGTGTAGTATAATTTTTGTCTGACATTGCTTTAAAAATGTACTACATAAAATATACAAAACATACAAACTACTCTAGCTTAATTTTCGTCCAAAACATGATTGTAAATAAACAAAACGTATTAGTTTTGATTTATGTGCTTACTCTAATGCATATAATTTTATGTATAAAAATTATTTTTAAAATATGTGGCTTTTAATATGTTATTTGATCCTAACAATCTCATAAATAAACTTCTTCAAATCGAAGTGATTTTTAATATTGGAAGCACTATATATATATATATTATTTCATTCAGATTAAATATATTTCAGTCTTGATTTTTATTCTTAAAAACTTTAAATGAAATATCAAGACAAGATTCCAATCACCTCTTTTTGAGTTTTTTTGAAGAATGAGAGATTTGATCAGTTGTCTAATATTTGTTTTTCTCTAATATCCTATCTAGCTATTATAATTGTAAAAATGAGAGATTTGAACTATGTATTATAAGTTTTCTTGTTTATCTTTTAATAAATCAAACAGTTCTTACTTTATACATAGTTTACATATACTAAAATGATAAAGTATTATATATTTTTTTATTGGTACACTCCTAAGTAACTAAACCTCAAAAGCGTATGCTAATAAAAGAAGTAATTTGTTCTGATTGACACTTATATAATTCACTCAATTCACAGAAGAAGTTAAAAAAGAAACAAAACTCATATTAGTGAAACATGAACGAGAACGAAAGCACAATTTTATAGAAGTAGAAAATGAAATCATCTTTGGAGAGTCAATAGTAAACAAATCGAGAGGAGAAAACTTAATCTTTTTTGTCATTTTACAATCGATGTTTCCTATCTGATTTTTGTGATTTGTGTAAGCCACAAAACTTATTTTTTTTGTGAAAATGAAATCTTAAAAATAATTAAAGTGACTTGTAATACGTTAACTCTTCAAAAGTGATAATATATTTAAGAGACCAACATTTGTATTTGTCATTTTACAATCGATAAGGATTGCAGTGCTGCAAAATGTTAAAATCATTTAATGAACAAACATTAGTATAAAAAATCACTCCGCACATGCGCGCGGGTTGTCATCTAGTAAGATAGATATTGTTTGGATCCAAATTTACTTATTGTGTTATTTGAAAAGATAGATAGTAGTATAACACTGTTTCAATAATTACTTTATAATAGATGGGGTAATTTAAAATCTTATTAAAAAAAGTTGTGTCAATGGAAATATTTATATTTTAGTAAGACCGATAGAGTTAGGAAAATAATATAGTGTAGTTGTGGCAAACGAAACATTTTATTGATGTCGACAAAAAAATCTTGAGAAGTAATAGGCATATTTACCAATGTTATTCTAGTGAATTAGTTGATACAGTACTACAAAATTTTAGGTTCAAAATAACAAAATCGGCAATGGAAGATGTTGAGGATAAATCCTCTCCATGTTTAATTCAAATGTAATAATGTGGGATAAATTCTCTATTTACTAAATGGTTTCTTACCG